>NC_080420.1:61007681-61307681 GCF_029873635.1 Malania oleifera
CCAACTTACTAGACACATTAATGACTCTCACAACTTACTAAAATCCCATGCAAGCTAAGTTGTCTTACAAATTACAAATTAAATGTAAAGATAAAAGGTCAAAAGTCAAATCCCCTAATTGACTAGCACACCATTAATAAGAAGATTATAGCCACTAAGCAAGATTAGCTTCATCCAAAACATGGATTAAATTTATTAAGCCTTCATCCTTGTTTGGGCCAAGCTTGGAGTGTCCCGTTTTTGAATAAGCCCAAATATCTTGAATTAGCCCATGAAGTGCTTCTTTGATCTTTTTGGATCTCGCTCTAATGATGGACCCAATAGGAACTTGCAATGGATCTTTTGATGGGGTTTGTTGATTCTCATCAATTGGTGGTGGTACCCTTGACATATCGGAGTATCCTTTTCGCTACATCAGGTGGGACTGGTCAGGAGTCTCCATGTACCTGCTGACAAGTCCAACTCCATAGAGTATGTTTGGTCTGGTGCACATCAAATACCTCAAGCTTCCAACCAGACTCTTGAAATATGTGGGGTAAACATCTCCTTCCTTATTCTTTCTTAATTCCAATCCTGTTTCAACTAGAGTTCTCACAGGATTGCATTTGTCCATACCAAACTTCTTCAGTACTTCTTTTGCATAGTGGCTCTGGAAGATGAAGATTCCCTTCTTGCTTTGCACGACTCTATGCCAAGGAAGTGAGCCATCTAGCTAATATCTATCATTTCAAATTCTTTGACCATGCTCCTCTTGAAAGCGGAAAACATCTCTGGATTGTTGCCGGTGAAGATCAGATCATCAACATATAGGCAGGCAATTAGCATGCTTCCATCTATCTCCATCTTCATGTATAGCGCATGCTCATAGGGATACTTCTCAAATTTATTCTTTTGGAAGTAGTCATTAATCCTCATGTTCCACGCACGAGGTGGCTGCTTAAGCCATAGAGTGCTTTCTTCAACTTGTACACTTTATCTTCTTTTCCCTTTTTCATATATCCAGGTGGTTGATCAATATAGATCTCTTCTTTCAGAAAACTGTTCAGAAATGCTGATTTAACGTCTAGCTGGTAAATCTTCCATCCATTTTGTGTTGATAGTGAAATTAGTAATCTGATGGTTTCAAGCCCGGCAACCGGGGTAAAAATTTCTCCATAATCAATCCCTTCTTTCTACTTGTAGTTCTTGCTTTGTATCACTAAACTTCTCCTTGAGCATTCTTCTTGGTCTTGTAGACCCATTTCACACCAATAGTTTTGCAACCCTTTGGGAGATTTGTCAACTCCCAAGTCTTGTTCTTCTCGATGGATTGAATATCCTCATCCATCACTTTTCTCAATTTGTTTTCTTCGTTAGCTTCCTTAAAGCTAACTGGGTCACTAGTCAACAACAGACAATATAGAGTAACACACTCTTCTATTGGTTCTATAGTTTCATATAGGTCAGCTAGATTTTGAGCTCTCCTCTAGGTCTCATATTTGATATTTTACGCTCTATTGGTGATGGAGCTTTATTCCTCTATGGTAAGCCATGTGGAGGTGTTTGCAGCTCGGGAACTTGTGACTCGATAGCCACTTCTCTTGTCTATGTGGGTTCTTCTCCTTCAAGTGTCAATTCCGCATCTTTGGAACATTCAGCCTAGTCCCATTTCCAGGATTCATTTTCTTCAAAAATGACATCCCGACTGTAAATGACTTTCTTGTTGATGGGATTGTAGATTTGATATCTTATGGTACTATCGTTGTATCCAACAAGGATACACTTCTCTCCTTTATCATCCAACTTTGTCTTTCTTGCTTCTGGGATTTTGGCGTAGGCTATGGAGCCAAACGCCCTAAGATGACTCACATTAGGTTTGTGAGTACTCTAGGCTTCATATGGTGTCTTTGTATCGAGACTTTTCATAGACACCGATTGAGCAGATAGACTGCACATGATACTACTTCTGCTCAAAAACTCTTGGGCACATTCTTATCCTTTAACATGCTCCTGACCATGTTAAGGATTGTGCGGTTCTTCCTTTCGGCTACACCATTCAATTGGGGAGTGTAGGTCGGTGTGAACTGTGTTTGAATCCCTTGTTGGCTAAGGAATTCTAGGAAAGCTTCGTCTCTGTATTCTCCTCCTTGGTTTCAACAGACTTGATGCGATAGCCACTATGTTTCTCCACAAGAGCTTTGAACTCTTTGAACTTGTTGAATACCTCTTACCTCCTTTTCAGGAAGTAGACCCAGGTCTTCCTGCTGTAGTCATTGATGAAGGTTAGGAAGTATCGATTTTGTCCATTCGAAAATGGTCTTAGTGAACCACACACGTCTGTGTATACTAGTTGGAGCAGCATAGTTGATCTCCAATCAGCTTGCTTTCCAAATCTGTTTCTATGCTGCTTGCTCAGAATACAACTTTCACATATCACATTTGGATGGTGGATATTGGGTAAGCCTTTCACCATCTTCTTGCTTCCCAATTGTTTCAAACTTTGAAAATTCATATGTCCATACCTAAGATTCCATAGCCAGTCTTTGTCTCTGATGATAGTGCTAAAACACCTTGGCGTGTCATGTTGGATGGTAAGCGGAAATATTCAATTCTTTGCCATTTGAACTCGAGTAACAAGCTTTCCTCGAGCTTCTGTTATCACCATCTGCTTATCACTAAGGCTAATTCAGTAGCCTCTCTCCATGAGCTGTCCGAGACTAAGTATATTAGTCTTCATGGCTGGCACATAGTAGACGTTGGAGATGTAAGCATGATCTCTGGACTTCTATTTGATCAAAACGTCTCCTCTCCCTCGAACTGAGAATTTAGAATTATCGCCAAAAGAGATCTCGCCTCTGAACTTTCTCATCAAGTTCAAAGAATAGGTTCTTTCTAACAGTCATATAGTTGCTGGCTCCAAAATCAAGATACCACACACTTTGGTCTTGAGGAGTTGAATCGTGTGCCATCAGCATCAACAACTCTCCATCTGCATGTTCAGTTTAGGCAAGGTTAGCCTCCTCGCTAACCTTTTCTTATTGTCGCCCCCAACACTTATTGCTATAGTGTCTGTACTTATAACAGTTGTAGCATTGAACGTTTCTTTTGTCTACATTCAGGCGATTATTGTATCCCCCTCTTCTTCCTTATCCTCTGCCTCATGGGACATAGTTATGTTGATTGCATCCTTCTCTAGCGGGACCTCTTCCGCCTCTGCCACCTCTTCTGGAGTCAAAATTTCCATAATTTCTTCCACGGGATCCTCGGCCTCGTCCTCTTCCTTGCTGTGACGTCCCCCTTTGTCGTATCTATCTATAGTGAGTGACAGCTTTGTTTGGAGGGCTTGCTCTAGTGCTTTATTATCACTTCTTTTTTTAACTTTCTGTTCATGGGCTTGGAGTGAGTCCACAAGTTCTTCTACAAACATGGTTTCCAAATCTTTTGTTTCTTTCAGGGTCACAGCTATATAATCATATTTTGGATCTAGAGATCACAAAATTTTCTCACAAATTCTCCCGTCATTGAGAGTCTCTCTATTTATTCTCAATTGATTTTATACTACCATAACTCGTGTATAGTAGTCAACAATAGATTCAGTAGATTTCATTTTTAAAGATTCGAACTCACCTCACAGTGTTTAAAGACGAATTTTCTTCACTTTGTCTGCACCTTTTTGTATTTGATGGAGAGAGTCCCAAACTTCTTTGGATGTCTTGGTGGAGGAGATAATTTTGAACATGGCCTCATCAAGACCTTGGTAGATTATGAACTTCGCTTTGCAATCCTTCTTTCAGTCGGCTCACAAGGTCATTCTTTTAAGCATCCGACATAGCTGCTTTGGCTTCTTTTGATGGGCTTCCTCTATACCCATATTTAATGATGTCTATGACATCCTGAGCACCTAGAAGGGCTCTCATTTGAATCGACCAGTTGTCATAATTCTCCCGGGTCAAATTTGGAATGACCACTTGGGCAGCACCATTCGCCATTGAATTTAACATATAAAAACAGAGAGATGGAGGCTGATTTTGGAAAATCTGATCTCACCAATGTGTTCAAAAGGTCGAAAAACCTTAGGAACTAGTTTTGGGTTGCAACAAATCGGTCTAAAAATTACTGAACCAACTACAAGAATTTCGGGTGGTTTTTAAACTGGCCAGTTTAACTTAATGGTCGTTTAACGGCGTTAATCCTTACCGTTGAGCCACATGGCAGCGTCTCCACGTGCCGCATGTTGGTGCTGGATGCAGGTCGAAAGCAGGTCGGGTCTTGGGTACTAATCTGGGTTGTAGGTCTCGGGTTGCTAAGCCGAGTCCCGGGTTGATGGGTCACGAGTTGCTGGTCGGGTCGGATCTCACCAAATTAGCGAGGAAGACTCGTGCGAGGCATGTGGAGCGCGTGTCACCAGCTACCGGAGTCTACGTCAGCACGTATGGCACGTGGTAAAGGCGTTGACGACGCTAGAGGCGCGTGTGAGCGTGTGTTGCACTTCCTGATGTCTGTTGGAGATGTGGTTTCCACCGTTGGAATCGTCTTGAGGCGAATTTCATAATGGTAGGCTCAATTTTGGATTTTGAGCAACCTCAAATCTGAGAGGAAAATGAATTTTTTCTCTGTTAGTCTCTCTTTGGTAGATTTCAATGTTTTTGGACTCTCCAATACCACTAATGGGTGGAGTGGAACGCTCAGTCACTAGTGTGACTGAAACTCAGTGAGAAACAGATAAACACTATCAATTTATTTCAAAATTGAATTAAAGAGGAATCAAAACACTCGCTCACTGGCTACTCTCTCTACACGCCATCTTACACTGCACACAAACACACCTATTTATAGCAAATTGTAAATCAAATAATCAACAATTGTGGGAGTAAATCTTCAACGGAGTTGTTGTCACGCCCAAAACCCGAAAATGGGATGCGGGGGTGAATTTGAGTAACCTAACCTGTCTCTGTATCAATTTAAACGTACATGATACAATACAAAAAGAGGGTCCGACCCCGTGGGGTGAACGGATGCCCACATACATACATACAACCATCCATACTCATCCATAATATGCAGCGAAATACGGTCTTTTATACATAAACAGTATCATACCAGAGTCTATACAAACTAGGATATACATTCCCATAATTACAACACATACTCCAAGTGTCCACAAAACTATCCCGACAACCTGGATACCAAAACTTGTACCTAGTAGGTACTAGCAATAGCTACGACACCCTTGCTCCCAAATGCTAGGATGCTACTTACGGCTACTTAAGGGACCTGAAAAACATTGTATGTACATTCAGGGTGAGACACCTCTCGGCAAGGAAGAAAGTAGGTTATATCAGTGTATGGTATACCAGTGTTATTTTACATAATTCATAACACTATGAAAGATACGATACAATTGAAACATTTCTATACAGTTTCATACATACACATACAGTTCTAGTATTTTCAAAAAAACCATTCCAGTACATACGATGCCCAAAACATACGGTCAGTGTCGTCACACTAGTTCGCAACAACACAAAGTCACCTCGTCTCACAGCGATTACATTGCTACATACGCAACTACGCTATGACGCCCGAGGCCCAACAGTGATTACATTGCTCCATACGCAACTACACAAGGTCACCTAGTTTTACATCGATTACAATGTTATATACGCAACTACAATGTGCTAACTCAGGCCCAATAGTGATTACATTGCTCCACACGCAACTACACAAGGTCACCTAGTTTCACAGCGATTACATTGCTACACACGCAACTATGAAGTGACAACTCAGGCCCACAGTGATTACATTTCCACATACGCAACTACACAAGGTCACCCAGTCTCACCACGATTACATTGTCACATGCACAACTACGCTGCGAAGACCTAGGCCCACAGTGATTACATTACTACATACGGTGTAGAACACACCCTTCTGTGACCAGCCGGATCATATTGGTGATATTTCACACCCTGGATATAGAGCCGGCCACTCTCGCCCACGGCAGTTAACTGATACATGACTATTTTACAAATCCCTGGAATCATTTTCGAACTCACGTTCCTATACATTTCAGCGTACGGTAATTAGCCACCACATAGCTGTTTTACAAACACCTGAAACAATTACATACAACCATACATACCACACTTATTTGGTTTACAGCAAATCATATCATTTACAATTTCAAGTATATAGTTTATGCAAATATGGATTACGGTTAGCTCAATAATACAGTTTTAACACAATTAACAGTTTTCCAAACAAAATAGAGATGATACCTGAAATCCCCAATTTTCCCAAAAAATTGTAACCCAAAAATCCCTCATTTTTACCCGATAGATTTCCCCAAATAAGTAGTCAAAACATACATACGATCGTAGCCTACAATCTTACCGATCCTGATTTCAAAAATGAACTGATATAAATAGAATCCCCTTACCTTAACCTAAAAACCAACTACGAACTCTACGGTCCTCAAAACTACGAACCGGGACTCCAAAACCTTCAAACCACAGTAAAGTTCATGCTTACAATCCGTACTACTACTCATATACCGAATCAGAAATGAAAACCGAGTCTTATCTCGATTTTAGCCCGAATCCCAAAATCCTCCGAAACGAGATTCAGATCTACTAGAAACGTAGAAAATCCTTCATTGATCCTAACAGTAACTTTGGATTTGCGATTCAGGCAACAAATGGCAAAGAAATCGAGGAGAGAGAGAGAGAGAGAGAGAGAGAGAGAGAAAGAAAGAGAGGAAAAAATAACTTAAGCAAGAAGAAACTACAAATATCCTTATAAAGACCTTTGACTCAGGGGATTTCATCGACGAGATGGCATCCTCATCGATGAGGCCTTCAAAAATTTTATCAACGAGACGGCAATTTCATCAACAAATCCTGATATTTCCAACTTTCCAGACCTCTCGGCTTTTTCTAGTCAACGAGCCTCTAAATTTCATCGACGAGAAGCCTTCTACCTTCGTTGATGAATTATGACCTCGTCGACGAAGTCTGTGCAAATTCCATTTTTACCCCTCTTTTACATAATAAACCCACATCTCACGGTTCGGGTTCTTACAACCTCCCCTGCTTACAAAAATTTCGTCCTCGAAATTTGCCATCTCTTATTTATATACTCATACATACCATCACACATACGTACCACTATAGAGCGAAACTGGCAGCCATTACAGCATAGCCCCATCACAATCCATATATACATACTCTGAGGTGAAACGGTGGCCTTTTGTACGTAGCCCTGTTATGATACGTGCATACATACTCTAGAGAATACGATGGCCATTTATACGTAGCCCTATTATGATACATACATACATACTCTAAAAATATGGCGACCATTTATACGCAGCCCTGTTACGATACATACATACATTTCCTCACTTATGGCGGAGGAATACTGTGGTCACATACATACAAGGTCTCGGGAGCTTATAATACCACAAGACCCTCCCAGAGACTAACCAAACAATACTAATATGATAACAGAGGTTTACATATATACATACATACTCATACCACCTTGTTATCCAACTACTACTAAGAATATCTGCGGATACTTCCACCATATTTCCGTTTCCAGTTCCTAAGAAGCTTCCTCAACTTCGTGGTTTTGCCACAATACCTTCACCAATGGTATTTTTTTAGTACGAAGCTTCTGAACTTTACGGTCCAAAACTTGAACAGGTATCTCCTAAAACACTAAAGTATCCCCGACTTCCAACTCATTATAACTAATAACATGAGATAGATCCAACACGTACCTTCTCAACATGGATATGTGAAACACATCATTGACCCTCGAGAGTGTTGGGGGTAGTGCAACTCTATAGGCTACCGGACCCACTTGCTCAATGACTTCGAATGGTCCAATATACCTCAGGCTCAACTTGCCTTTCCTTTCGAATCTCATCCCTCCCTTCATCGAAGCGATTCTAAGGAATACTTTACCCCCTACCTCAAACTCCAACTCATGACGGCAAACATCCGCGTAACTCTTCTGCCGACTCTGAGCTGATCTAATCCTCTCCCGGATCAAACCTACCTTCTCAGATGCCTACTGCACGAGTTCAGGTCCTAAAACATGATGTTCACCGACCTCATCCCAATACAAAGGGGATCAACACCTCCGACCATACAAAGCCTTGAATGGTGCCATCCCTAAACTAACTTGGAAGCTATTGTTATAGGCAAACTCCACTAGTGGCAGAAACTGAATCCAACTACCACCAAAGTCTAATACACAAGCCCGTAACATATCCTCCAAGATCTGTATTGTCCTCTCCGACTATCCATTAGTCTGGGGGTGGAACTTTGTACTAAAAGTAAGCTTCATCCCCAACGCTTCCTGTAAGCTCTTCCAAAATCGGGAAGTAAATCTCGGATCCCGATCGGAAACAATGGACACCGGCACTCCGTGCATTCTCACTATCTCATGCACATACAGGTTCGCTAGCCTACTCAAAGGGTAGCTGACCTTTATAGGTACAAAGTGAGTAGATTTCGTCAACCTGTCCACGATTACCCAAATAGCATTCTGCCCGTGAAGCGCTATCGGTAATCCGATAACAAAGTCCATGGAAATATGCTCCCATTTATACACCGGTATAGGTAAAGGCTACAACGGCCCTGTTGGCCTATGACGTTCAACTTTCACCTGCTAACACGTCAGACACTGCTCCACAAACCAGGAAATATCCCTCTTTATACCACTCTACTAGAAAGACTTGCGCAAATCTCGATACATCTTCATACTACCCAGATGTACCGTATACAAAGAACAATGCACTTCTTCCAGAATCATCCTTTTGATCTCATCGTCTTTTGGAACACACAGCCTAATCCCAAACCTCAACACACCTCTATCAGAGATGTTAAAATCTGCAGCCAAACCTTGTTGCACTTTCTCCACAATCTCAGCCAACTCTGCATCACTAGCCTGTGCGGCTTTAATACGCTCAAACAAGGTCGATTGGATCACCAAGCTAGCAATGAAAGTCTGATGATCACTAGATACCAACTCTACGCCAAGGCTTTCCAAATCTCGTTTGATATGATGCTGAGCTACAACTGCAGTTATTTTTGCATGTTCTGACTTCCGACTCAATGCATCTGCTACCACATTAGCCTTCCCTGGGTGATAACTGATCGGGCAATCGTAGTCCTTAATCAACTCTAGCCACCGCCTTTGCCTCATATTCAACTCCTTCTGCATAAAAAAGTACCTGAGGCTTTTGTGGTCAGTGAAAATCTCACACTGAACAACGTACAGGTAGTATCACTAGATCTTTAAGGCATAAACAATAGCAGCTAACTCTAAATTATGCGTAGGGTAATTCCTCTCATACTTCTTAAGTTGTCGAGAAGCATAAGCTACCACCTTACCCTGTTGCATAAGCACACACCCCAAACCCTTCAGGGACGCATCACTATAAATCACAAAACCCTCATTCCCCGAAGGAATGGTCAATATTGGCGCAGTAACCAGCCGGTGCTTCAACTCAAGAATACACTGCTCGCAATCACTAGTCCAGTCAAACTTCACTCCCTACTTAGTCAATCGTGTCAAAGATCCAAACAATTTAGAGAATCCCTCCACGAATCGACGATAATAACCCACCAGTCCTAGAAAACTACGAACCTCCTATACACTCTTCGGTCTAGCCCAGTCGATCACAGCTTCAATCTTACTGGGATCAACAGAGATACCGCCCTCAGACACCACATGGCCTAAGAATGTGACCTGATTCAACCAAAACTCACACTTCTTCAGCTTAGCATACAGCTTCTTCTCCCGCAGAATCTATAACACTAACCTCAAATGTTCCACATGCTCTTCCGTACTCCTCGAGTATACCAAAATGTCGTCAATGAATACCACTACGAATCGATCTTGGTACTCATGGAAAACCCTGTTCATTAGATCCATGAACACCGTCGGAGGATTCATCAACCCAAAAGGCATGACTAAGAACTCGTAATGGCCATATCTGGTTCAGAAAGCAGTCTTCGCTACATCCTCCGCTCTAACCCTCACCTGATGATATTCTGACCACAAATCGATCTTTGAAAAGACCCAAGTTCCCTCCAACTGGTCAAAAAGATCATCTATACGAGGATAAGGGTAACAGTTCTTCACGGTCACTTTGTTGATCTCACGGTAATCAATGCACATCCGCATCGACCCATCCTTCTTCTTCACAAAAAATACTGGAGCTCCCCAAGGCGAAACACTAGGTCAAATGAATCCCCTGTCCAGTAATTCCTACAATTTCTCCTTTAACTCCCAAAGTTCTGCTGGAGCCACCTGGTACAAAGCTTTAGAGATCGGTGCCTTACCAGGCAGCAACTTTATCGCAAACTCCACCTCCCGATCTAGAAGTAAACCAGGTAGTTCTTTAGGAAACATATCCGGAAACTCGTTAACCACCCGAATGTCCTCGAGTCTCAACACATCCCGTGGTGGTTTCTTTATGAAAGCTAGGTACCCCTGAAAACAATCCAAGAGTAACCTCCTCGCTTGTAGTGTCGACAGAATTTGTGGCGTCGAACGCACACACGATCCCACAAATTCATACTCTTACTCCCCAAGAGGTGTGAACACTACTACCTTCTTACGACAATCAATCACTACATAGCTGGAGAACAACTAATCCATTCCCAATATGACATCGAAACCCGACATGTCGTATACCACAAGATTTGCCAATAGCAGTCTCTCCTGAATCACAACTGGGAAGTTTCCTAACATCTTAATACAAATTGTTACACTCCCAGTAGGCGTAGTCACAAACAATATTTCATTTATCACAGCAGATTCCACCCCACACAATTTCACAAAACTAGCAGATATGAACGAATAGGTTGCCCCCGAATCAAATAAAACAACAGCTCTATTCGAAAGCAATAACATGGTACCTGTCACCACATTCCCAGCGTGTTCTGCATCTGCTGGAGTAAGTGAATATACTCTCGCCGGAGCCGTGGTTGCCTGGTAGTTCCTTCGACGCATTTGATTACTCCCACGGTTCTACCTCTGTGCAGGCATATCCTTCCTCAGTTCCTAACAGCTATTCGCCATGTGGCCTGACTTGCCACAGTTGTAGCAAACACCCTAGAATGGCTGACATTCGCCATCATGCCATTTATGGCATTTGGAGCATGGTGCGGAGGATAGATCCCCCTAAGAACTTGGCCACTTGGTGTTCAACTGATAACCATAATTGTAATTCTTCTTCTTCTTCCACTGACTCTACTGATGCCCACTCTGAGGACCAGAAGATACTAGCCTCTTCCCCTGAACTTGCACTACCTCATCTCCCCGAAGGTCGGTATCAACTATGGTGGCTTTATCCACCAGAACAGAGAACTCACAAATCTGCAGCATCCCCACAAGACAGTGGATGTCTTTCCTTAGACCCCTCTCAAATCTCTGAGACTTCTCGTGCTCATTTGGAACTAGGTACGGAACAAATCGAGACAACTCAATAAACCTGGCAGCATACTTCTGCACCATCAAAGTTCTCTATATCAGGCCCGAAAACTCATCGACCTTCGCATCCCGTGTGGAGATCGGAAAGTATCTTTTGAAAAATACCTCCTTGAAGTGGCCCCACGTCATACCATATAGACCAGCTCTCTGCCTCTCCAGCAGGCTCACTACTGTCCACCATCGCCCTACCTCCCCAATCAGCTGGAAGGTGATGTACAAAACCTTTTGCTTCTCAGTGCAGTGGAGAACTTCCAAAATCCTCTTGGTCTTTTCGACCCAGTCCTCCGCCACCATAGGATTTGGTCCTCTCGTAAATGTCGGAGGGTACATGCGTGCGAACCTCTCGATGGTACACCCTGCATCAGTAGAAGAGCTCTTACATCTCCTAACACTCTGCCCAATTTCTCAAATCACCTGTCTTGCTAAACCACGAGACACAGAAGGAGACTCATCACTCACTGTCTCCTCGGAGCCACTCTCTAAGTTATTATCTTTGGGCTCCATTCTAAAAACAGAATAGGAATCGGTTAGAATTCCTATATCGTACACAGTTAACACAATCATACACCTAATCATGTCAACTATTACTCTCACAAGTCTAAGCCTATCCCGTCACACCGACACGAAAGTCATCAATGGTCTGCCCTGCCTTTACTGGAATCATCATCCTAGGAAAAACATGGAATACTGCCGACAAATTTGGGTCTAGCAACAGAACAATCCTCAACTAACACTACCCATTTCCTACATCCTATACTCTGGTATGTACATGTCAATACTCCTAACCAAGTCTACAAGACCTAACAACCTGGTTAGCTCTGATACCAAACTATCACGCCCCGAACCTAGAAATGGGACACGAGGGTGAATTCGAGTAACCTAACCTATCTCTGTATCAATTTAAACGTACATGCTACAATACAAAAAGAGGGTCCGACCCCGTGGGGTGAACGGATGCCCACATACATACATACAACCATCCATACTCATCCATAATATGCAGCAGAATACGGTCTTTTATACATAAACAGTATCATACCAGAGTCTATACAAACTAGGATATTTATTCCCATAATTACAACACATACTCCAGGTGTCCACAAAACTATCCCGACAACCAGGATACCAAAACTTGTACCTAGTAGGTACTAGCAGTAGCTATGACACCCTTGCTCCCAGATGCTAGGATGCTACTTACGGCTACTTGAGGGACCTGAAAAGCATTGTACATACATTCGGGATAAGACACCTCTCAGGAAGGAAGAAAGCAGGTTATATCAGTGTGTGGCATACAAGTGTTATTTTATATACTTCATAACACTATAAAAGATACGATACAGTTGAAACATTTCCATACAGTTTCATACATATACATACAGTTCCAGTATTTTCACAAAAACCATTCCAATACATACGATGCCCAAAACATACGGTCAGTGTCGTCACACTAGTTTGCAACTACACAAGGTCACCTCGTATCACAGCGATTACATTGCTACATACGCAACTACGCTGCGACGCCCGAGGCCCATTAGTGATTACATTGCTCCATGCGCAACTAAACAAGCTCACCTAGTCTCATATCGATTACATTGCTACATAAGCAACTACAATGCGATGACTCAGGCCCAATAGTGATTACATTGCTCCATACGCAACTACACAAGGTCACCTAGTCTCACAGCGATTACATTACTACACACGCAACTATGAAGCGATGACTCAGGCCACAGTGATTACATTGCCACATATGCAACTACACAAGGTCAACCAATCTCACCACGATTACATTGCCAGATGCACTACGCTGCGATGACCTAGGCCCACAGTGATTACATTGCTACATACGGTGTAGAACACACCCTTCGGTGACCAACCGGATCATACTGGTGATATTTCACACCCCGGATATAAAGCCTACCACTCTCGCCCACTATAGTTAACCGATACATGGCTGTTTTACAAATCCCTGGAATCATTTTGGAACTCACATTCCGATACATTTCAGCGTATGGTAATTAGCCGCCACATAGCTGTTTTACAAATACTTGGAACAATTACATACAACCATACATACCACACTTATTTGGTTTATGGCAAATCATATCATTTACAATTTCAAGTATACAGTTTAGGTAAATATGGATTACGGTCATCTCAATAATACAATTTTAACACAGCCAAAAGTTTTCCAAACAAAATAGAGATGATACCCGAAATCCCCAATTTTTCCGAAAAAATATAACCCAAAAATCCCCCATTTTTACCTAATAGATTTCCCCAAATAAGTAGTAAAAACATACATATCATCATAGCCTACAATCTTACCGATCTTGATTTTGAAAATGAATTGATATAAACAGAATCCCCTTACCTTAACCCAAAATCCAACTACGAACTCTACAGTCCTCAAAACTAAGAACCAGGACTCCAAAACCTACAAACCACAGTAGTTCATGCTTACAATCTGTACTACTACACATAGACCGAATCAGAAATGAAAGCCGAGTCTTACCTCGATTTTAGCCTGAAACCCAAAATCCTCTGAAACGAGATTCCGATTCGCTAGAAACGTAGTGAATCCTTCACTGATCCTCATAGTAACTTCGGATTTGCGATTGAGGTGACAAATGGCGAAGCAATCAAGGAGAGAGAGAAAAAGAGAGAGAGAGAGAGAGAGAGAGAGAGAGATAGAGAGAGAGAGAGAGAGGAAAACCATAACTTAACCAAGAAGAAACTACAAATATACTTATAAAGACCTTTGACCCGGGGGATTTCGTTGACGAGATGGCGTCCTTGTCGACGAGGTCTTCAGAAATTTCGTTGACGAGACAGCGATTTCGTCGATGAATCCTGATATTTCCAACTTCCAGGCCTCTCAGCTTTTTCTCGTCGACGAGTCTCTGAATTTCGTCGATGAGAAGCCTTGTACCTTCATCGACAAATTATGGCCTCGTCGACGAAGTGTGTGCAAATTCTATTTTTACCCCTCTTTTACATAATACACTCAAATCTCACGGTTCGAGTTCTTACGGTTGGTTGGTGGAGTAGGTTGCCTACCGACTCCAGAAAAATTAATAGCAGTGGCCTGCCAACCATCTCCAGTCAAGTTTACTATTTTAACATAATCTAATTTTTTTTTTTTTTTAATCAATATCAGTCTTACAAGTATGAGAAGGGCACGTGATTAGGGATAGAAAAAAAATAGATTGTTTAAATAAATCAAGTCTACATTTGTTGAAGGTGAAGTTTGGAAATCTACCTACCATTTTTGGCAAGTGCAATTAAGATTTAAGGTGGCATTCAATATCCCACGCAGAAAATTTAATGTCACTTAAATTGTATTTGTGGATTTGACTTTGCAAAAATTTAGATAAAATTCAAATTAATTTTATACTTAATTTTGTTTAAAATCTATATAAATTTCAAAGTCAATGTTGAAAATTCAAAGGATTAGAATATAACATAGCAGTTAAATTAAGGGTCTATTTATTTGTGGAAATATTTTTTTTAGGTTTTAAATTTCCTTATACATTTTTTTTTCTACAAAATTAGCTTTTTTTAAAAAAAAATCTAACTTTGTATAAAAAAAAATGTATAAAATAAAGAGTTCATCAAATGTTCAAAATTTATTTTTTTTATTTTTTATTTCTAGATCCAAGATAATCATGAAAAAAAAAAAAACTTGTTTTTGAATTTTTTGAAATTTGTCAAAAGAAATATTTGAAATGATAGATTTTGGACTTAAATTTAGATTTAAGTGAATTTTAAAGAAAAATTATACATAATCTACACAAATTAGAGTCAAATGTCTAAATTCCATACTCCTATGTGTTAAATAAATCAGAAATCTTGAAAAATAATGAAAATGTGTTTTCCAAAATTTCCCTATAAATTTGAAAAAATAGAGAAAAATGTAGCATTTTTATAATTGCTTGAAAATTAAAGTTAAAAATAAAGCTATTTTTACAAGAAAATAGTATCAAAACTGTTGACTTTGGTGTATTCCCAAGAGGGAGGGTGAATTGGGTATTTAAAATTTATTTCAAAGTTCAACTAAGTCAACAACAGTATTTCACAACCTAGGGTCTTTCTATATATACAAACCCAAATGCGTAGATAATATGCGAAAATTAAATCATACACTATGACATACACGTGCAGAAATATAAAGTGCTGAAAATATAAGGTACACGCACGATATGTGTTAGAATTGGTGTATTCCCAAGAAGGGGGTGAATTGGAAATTTAAATTTCTTTCCTAGGTTAAACTAGATGTCAGCTGAATGTAACAACCTAGGGTCTTTCTATTCAGTTCCAAATACGCTAATTTATGCAATATGCGAAAATTTAAATCAAGCGCGTCATTTACATAATAACATACACGTGTGATAACTATAAAGTGCAATGGTATACACAACTCACGATATGTTATCAGAGTTCGGTCAACTGTGCCTACGTCCTCGCCTCTAGCTCGCAAGCCCGAGGATTCCACTAATAGCTCACTTAAGGGTGGAGCGACACCGATTACAACCAGGTCAAATTAACACAGGGCTGACCTCAACCTTAACCAGGTCAATTAGCAGGGCTGACCTCAACCTGCACGCCTTAGTAGGACGACGCACCTAACTTTCCTAACTGGGTCTAAGCCAATCCGGGACTATTCCAGGGCTAGTCTCCCTCTTCAGGCCCGTGCCTAGAAGTACAACAGATGTGTATTACAATCAAACCGTACAGTGATTGTGCTTTCGTGTAAAGCAGATATGTACCCAGATACACGCAATACCATAAACCACAATATGATTCAATATGTAAGCTCAGTGTGGTCTAGTTCAACTCTCAAAGGTATTTTCTATCAATGTAATGTGTACGTGAGAGTGTCAAACAAGCAATCTTTGTTTCACAATATATTCAACCAATAAGTTCACACAAAGATATCAAGTCTCAAGCATTTCAATCAGCAGGATGTCTCAAGCATGTAAGTATCAAATGATGTATATGCTTGGTTTGCAAAAGATGTGTAATCTTTGTATTCAGCAAAATATATAAGTGAGTGAATGTTGCAACAAAGATCACTATCAAACGAAAAAATATCTTTTCAAATATATTTTTCAGTATAAAACACAATAGATATTTGAAAGTAATTATGAAAGGATTTTGCAACCAAAATTCTATACGATCTTCTCAAGATATTGCAATGAATGTACAACCTTAGAAGATCAAATGAAAGTCTTATTAGGAGAGACTTATTAACGAAGCCCCCTAAGAGTACTTAGGTTTTGCTCTCAATAAAATCGTATCAATCAAGCAAGACAAGGAGAGCAAACCTATGGAAACAAACACTCAATCCACTTACAAATGATATAGGCACTAGTAGATAGTAAGCAAGAGTGAATGAGGCTAAGAAATGAGTAGTATAGGCTTTTGGATTTTCAGAGAATTCTCCCCTAATCAAAGTAACTAATCCATTATCATTTTCACAAAATGATCTCATATATATAGGCATAGGAGAAAATATGACCGTTGAGGACCTATTGGGTATTTATTAGGGAAGTTTAATGATGTTTAAAGCATTTTAACCCTATTTAAAAATTATTTAACCGCGATAAAAATCAGGGCAACCCGAGAGGTCCGATCGACCAGATTAGTTTCAGTCGACTAGGACTCATATGGTTCAGTCGACCAGGAGAGGGCGATTTTTTAATTTTTCGAGGTTCGTTTGACCGAGCTAATTTGAACTGGTTGGTTCAGTCGACCAGACCGCTAGGATTTCTCCTAAGGACCCTCGGTCGACCAAATAGTTGGAGTTCATTTTTGTCTTGGTCGACCAGATGGTCAAATATTTGACCCTAGGGGGGTTTTGGTCGACCGGGGCTTTTTGAACTACCTAGTTCGGTTAACTAGGACCTTGGTCAACTGTTGACCCAGATCCGGTTCGGTGACCAGGCCAAAATGAACTATGTTGGCCGGTCAACTGAAAGTGCACCAAGTGTGCATTTTGTTCACATTTCGAAACATATGAACTCTATTCAGGTGCCAAGCAAACATATGTGCAAATGTACATGTCCTAGGATCACTTGGGGTCCAATTTTGAAGACACCGAAAAAGTCCGGTGTCGGTCAACCGAATCCTAAGGTCATTTCTCATTTACGGTTTGTTTGAGCTTACTTAATAAATCATACATGTGATGTGTGTGAGCTTATTACAAACCAGAGCCCTCCTTACTATTACAGACCAATTTTCACAAATGAATTATATTACAATTAAGATCGATAATTGATCTTCAAACTTTACTTGCTTTGTGCCCATCTTGATCTTAACAATCTTAATTCCTACACAAAACCTCAAACACCCATTAGATATAATGAGTATTTGTCATAACCAAAACTGGTCCCCTATAAATTTGAAAAAGTAAAGAAAAATGTAACATTTTTATAATTGCTTGAAAATTAAAGTTAAAAATAAAGCTATTTTTACAAGAAAATAGTATCAAAACTGTTAACTTTGGTGTATTCCCAAGAAGGAGGGTGAATTGCGTATTTAAAATTTATTCCAAAGTTTAACTAAGTCAACAGCAGTATTTCACAACCTAGGGTCTTTCTATATATACAAACCCAAATGCGTAGATAATATGCTAAAATTAAATTATGCGCTATGACATACACGTGCAGAAACATAAAGTACTGAAAATATAAGGTACATGCACGATATGTTATCGGAGTTCGGCCAATTGTGCCTACGTCCCCGCCTCTAACTCGCAAGCCCGAGGATTCCACTAATACTCACTTAATGGGTGGAGCGGCACTGGTTACAACTAGGTCAATTAACGGGGCTGACCTCAACCAACACACCTTACTAGGATGGCGCACCTAACTTTCCTAACCGGGTCTAAGCCAATCCAAGACTATTTACCAAGGCTAGTCTCCCTCTTGAGGCCCATGCCTAGAATACAAAAAATATTCAATATGAATCGCGTACAAGTAAAGTGCTTCTTACACTAAGCAAATTTGTACCAATATGCTCAATCAAATAATGCACTCATAGATGGTAAGATATTAAGTTCAAGTGAGATTTTGTTAACTCAAGTGTTAACTCTCAATCAAATGTATATCAATGTATGTGTGTGAGAGTCAGACTCTTGATATCAACCTAATATGCTTCTTGTGGGAACAATCAAATAGTCTCTACAACTCCAAATAGATATCACAAAAATATTTCTCAAATATCAAGTACAGTAGATAATAGGGTTTATAAGCTTGTTATAGATGCTATCGTCAAAGCACAAATCAAGCTTAAGAACACTTGCAATGAGGATGCAAGGTTCCCAGCCACTCAAGGGTTTTTCCTAATCAAATATTTATGAGTGAAATATAATGGAAAAACCTTAGGTATCTCTTCAAAAATCAATACATGAAACAATTTGAAACAAGAGAGAGAATAACCTATGTAAGAGATATAAGAAATACTACCTTTCAAGTTAAGTAGATAGATGAACCCAAGAGATAGAACTTTAGCAATAGATTTGAAGGATAATAGGAGTATGAGGATTTTGGCCTTCTAAGGATTTTTCTTAATCATAAACTCTAATCTCTTACTAATCTTTGCAAATGATGGGCTATATATAGAGGTTGGAAAAATTATAGTCGTTAAGGACACGCTGGGTATTTTTGAAAAAGTTTTAAGTAAGTTTAATTAAAATGAACCCAATTTAGTTCTCGATAAAAAAATTAAGCAACCCAAGAGGGTCGGTCGACCGAACTTAAGGATCGGTTGACCAAGTGTCCAAGTTCAATCGACCAAGGAGAAAATGAACTAAGAGTTCGATCGACCATCTCAGGAGATTTGAAAGTGATTTTCTAATTTAGCGCGGTCTGGTCGAACTGGACACTTTGAATTATGAAGTTCAGTCGACCAAGACGTTGGGGCATCTCTTGAGGACCTTCAGTCGACAAGGACGTTGAAGTACTTTCCTAGTCGGTCGACCGAAATGTCAAAGTGTTGACTAGGGGAAGTTCGGTCGACCAGCATAATTAAACTAGTCATGTTCGGTCGACTGAGCCATGGTCAAACTGTTGACCACTTCTCAATTCGGTCGACCAAATGCTTTTCAAGCATTCAGGTTCGATCAATCAAACATGCATCTTTGATGCATATTAGTTATGATCCCTTTATATATAAAGTCTATTCATATGATGATTAAATTTAAGAAGATATGACATATTTTTAGGTAGTATAGGGGGTCCTATGGTCAGTTTAAGGCATTTGAGAATTAATCCCAAAAATTTGGTATCGGTCGACCGAAGGGTGATCCTTAAGGTCTAGCTATGGTCATTGAACTTATCTGTCCTATCATGCATGAAATGCATTAATTATTACAGATTATATAAGATTACAAACCCAAATGATAAAATAAAAACATAATATAACTTGAAATATAAATCGATCTTCATGCGTGATTCCTTTACAATTTCATGGAATACACCGAGATATGCTTGTTCAGGTGCTCTTACGCGTCCACCTCTCATTTGTCAACCATGTTTAGAAACATACACCTGTTCATACACTTAGCACATAGATGAAATACTGTAGTTTGTTATAATTACAACAGGAAATAGACTCAAAAAGTCAACAAAAACTATTTATTATTATTATTATTCATTTATTTCATAAAAAAGTTGTAAAAATAAAAAAATAAAAAATTAACTTACCTTTTTGTAATTTTTTTTGAAAAATTAACATGAAAAATAAAAATTATTTTCAAAATGTTTACTTATTCCGTAATTTAAAGGGTGCTTAAATTTGGATAAGTTGTAATATAAAATTGTATTAAAATTTATTTAAATTTAAAATTTAAAATTTACGTTTCTTGTTAGTATCTTCTCAAGAATGAAAAGGAATAAATCATGAATCCTGGCCAGACCTCCAACATAAAAAATTAAAGGGGTGGAAATTTACACAACAATAGGCTTTATGTCCACCCAGCAAAAACCATAACTAATAAATTAGTCTTAGGCATAAAGTGATGATGCTTTGCGCTGTCATTAACCTAGTGGTCCAAATTATTGAGGCGCAGCAATAATGCACACCATCACAATTTATTAATTTGTTGTCTGAAATTTTATTGCATAACCCAACCAACCTTCATGTGATACCCGTGATAGAAAAATTTAAAAAGATTAGATTTTACTATTCATATCAATAATGCATACCTTTTTTTTTCGAAAACCTTCTTATAAGAACGTCACGATTAAGCGTACTTAATTTGGTGAAATCTTGTAATAGGTGATTTTCTAAAAAATTTTCTCTAGGAAATATGTGAATGGGGATAAAACATACTGAAAAAGATATGCGTTGATCTGTGGGACTAGTCATCAGTTCGATAAGACACATTTTCCTGTTGTTTGGTCCAGATAGAGGAGGAGAGATATAATGCTCTCTAACAGACTCAAATTGGGACGTTACAAAAACAAAGTTCATTTTGTGTTAATATTTTATACTTTGCAATGATAACAATAAATTGTGGTAACAAAACGTTTTTGACCTTTGACAATAGATGACTGTTTCAATATAAATTCTATGAGGTATTTCTTCTTTCCTATTATTATATGATTTTGACTTTAAGACTGAAATAAAGACTTTTAAAAGTAAGCTTTGTGGTAATTTATGTCTAAACTAAATAATCAAAAAACAAAAAAAAAAAAAAAATTATGAGCAAAATAATGCATATACACAACTCTACCATATCCATATGAACCCAGAGGATACGTCTAAGTAATCTAGGCTAATGGGTATTATCCACGGCTCACCTTTACTTTACTATAGAAAATTTGAAAAGTTAAAAGTAATTTATAAAATCAAATCAAATTAAATTAAGATATTAGTTAAAATTTTTTTTTTTCTAATTTTAATTTTTGGCTATCAGCTTGGTTTCGGCTAATTCAGCAATCATGGTTAATTGAACTAAATCGATATACTGCAAGTATATAAAAATACTTATTATATATAGTTTTCATAAACTAAATTTAAAAAAATTTATTACTTTAAGATTGACTCTTAGGTTTTTAATAACGATTAAAGTCAACTTTACGTGTGGATTACTCTAAAAGAAAAAAATTAATTTGTAGTGCTTCAAAATTTTAAATTCAATTTAACAATTTGATTCAGCGTACTAATTATTCGATATTAGTTTATTAAATCTTGGTTAACTGTTTGAAACAATTCATTTCGATTGACATTTTTTAGTAGATCAAATCATCAATTTAATTAATGTTCGGAAGGGATGGTTTAGCTACTGGAATCATATCCATCCTTATTACAAATTCTAAAATTACTTGGGCCTTCAATTAATTTATCAAAATAATTTAATTGTATTTTTATTCCTTGTCACTTAAATAGGAAGGTTTTATCTTAATTGAAAAGTTGTAACCTTCACGACGTGAACCTTAGGGTGCTTGGTTGATCTTTCAAAGTTCTTTGAAATGTGACACCTTTGACATTTCATTGCTACATTTACTTAAACATGAAAATCTAACTTACAGGAATGTTCGTAATGAAAGGATCCTCGTAAAACATTAACATTCTATCCCACCCTCAGCCCTACCATGGTTAAATTTCATGAGAATCTCATTTCTAAGAAAGTCTCACTTTTTGAACCAAATTATCATCACTACTCTAGTAGATTGGACAACAATGCTCCTACAATGAAATAATAAATTATTAATAAGATAAAAGTAATATTATTATTATGTCACAATAATTTAATATAATAGATAAAATTTAGACATTATATTGCTCTCAATTATTTCAAGTGTTAAATTTCTTATATTCATGATAGTTAAAAACTTTAGGACATGGATTTAGTTAAGTATCAAAAACTTTAGGACATGTATTTAGTTGACAATATATTCTTAGTAAGTTTTTGTATTTAAAATATAATTACTATTCATATATTGGTTACGCAAACATCATCAAGGGTATAGTGCTCTTCTTCCTAAAATATATGTCAAGATTCCCAAACATTGACATGTGATTATGTATATTTTAGGGAATCTTACCACGTGAACTAAACAAAAATATTTCATGAGGCCGGAATCCCATTCCCAATAATAAGACTTCAAAGAATATCATTCCAAGGGTTATGTAGACATCTAATTTTATCTGGGCCTTATATAGAGAAAAAAGTATTAAATTTTAAAGTTTTAAAATAATTTTGACAAGTTTTTGCAAAATTTTTCAAATGTCAATTTTCCTTTCTTCTTTTTGAAATTTGGTAAAAGTCATGGTTAAATTAGAGATTCCCTCGAGGGTTTTTTCCCATATCATGACTCTTGCCTAGACTTCTAACTCTCTCATCTCCTCGCGCATTTGCATAATTTATTTTACATCATTCATGTGAAGTCCACTAAAATACATCAAAAAATTGAAAATGAAGTTAATGTGGAGACGAGTAAAGAAATTGATGATAAAGAGGTTAAGAAGTCCTTACAATAACGTAAAATTAGTGACTATAGCATTATGGAACGATTAAATAAAACTCTTATTCAAATTTTCTTTCTCAATTTGCTTGCAACTTCAAAACGTCGCAAGAATGCTTTGTTGAAAGTATTGAAGGAAGCTCATGTGTCTTAGAATGTGCCAGTTGAACAGTTTGAAAATATATTCAATTCCATATTGGTAGTAAACAACAGTACTTATATGGATGATGAAACTCCATTGGATGGAAAAGGTCATGTAAGCCCTTTATTCATAACTTAAAACATGGAAAAAATATCATACCACAGGTTTTGGTTGATAATGGTACAATACTTAATGTATGTCCATGCTCAACACTTATGAAGTTGGGAATACACAAGTCATTAATAACAAAGAGTATCACAACAGTTAAGGTTTTCAATGGAACCATGAGAGAAGTTATGGGAAAGATCAATCTTGATATCGAGATTCTTCCTTGCATCTTCACAATTGCATTCCAAGTTTTAGAAATTATTCCTTCCTTTTTAATCTATTATTGGATAGGTTGTGGATCTATACAATTGGTGTACTACCATCCTCATGGCACTAGAAATTGAATATGTTCATGGTGACACTATAAGAAATAAGGTTATTAGTGACGGTTTTAAACCGTCACTAATACTATTAGTCATGGTTCTCAAAGTATTAGTGACGGTTCTAACTTTGTCAGCATATTTGCGGATACTATTACTTATTCATGACAAAATATTCAAACTGTCACTAATTGTGGAGCATTAGTGACGGAAAAAAACTATCACTAATAGCCTACGACCGTCACTATAAATTATACATGTGGTCGATTCAAACTCGTCACTAGAGTGCTTGTATTAGTGACAGATCTAATAATCGTCACTAATGGTACACTTTTTAGTGATGGTTATTAAAACCGTCACTAATAATTAAGTATTAGTAACAATTGTAAAACCGTCACTAATATTTGGCATTTAGTGACGATTTTGGCCCCATAATGTTGATTCTATAGTGACGGTTTCTAAACCGTCACTAATACTTCATTTTCCCATTATTAGTAATGGTTTTGCAAACCGTCACTAATGCTTTGAAAAAATTATTTTTTTATTTTGAAAATTCCTGTAAAAACCTGTAATTACATTTTAACATACATAAAATGAAACAAGAGTTACTAAAACATTCATAAATTATTAAAATTTAAAATACAAATTGTTCAAAATTAAAATACATACAAGTACAAATTAAAATTAAAATATATAAATTAATTATGTTTAGTTAACAAGAAATACAAGAAAATTCAAAACTTTCTCGCATTCGACCTGACTGTAGTGTCTGGCATCGTCGTAGTGTTCTGACAGCCGCAAACCCTACAAAATAATAATTTCACAAGAAACTAGCTAGCTAGTATACAATGTTTGAACATTTATGTACATACTATATTAAGACATGATTTTGTGTTCATAACCAAGAACAATCCATATTTAATCATAAAGCTTTAAGAGTTCGATATGATATTTAGGGTTTTTGGAAGAGCCTCAATATTCAATAAGCAAAACACGTGATGCAAATGGGTTCTTAATGCTCTATTTCTAAGAATGGTGCTCAGCTCCTCTATATATGTTTTTATGCATGCATTTTCAATTTAGGATGAAGATCAATCTTCATTTAGCAATCACTCATCCTTTCAATAATAATTTAACCATGCATCATATTATAAACATTTAGCACTGATTTTTTGGCTTTGATTATTTTGGGAAAAAATTTAACAAAATTTTGGCAGCATGACGTCTGTAAATAAAACATTTTCCAAATCTATAAATCAAAGAGAGTATACCAGATAGCCTAACAGTTTTCTATAGCATACAAAACATAAATTTCTATATCAGCCATGCAGGTGGCATTCCAGATAAGACATGCAATCCAGTAGCTCAAATAATAGTTCATACAAAATATAAATCATCCATCAAAGAAATTTAATCATTCACTCGTTTTGAAAAAATGAGACACAAATTTTCACCTGCTTATTTGAGTGGTCATCCAAGAACACTTTTGAATTCTGCAATAACTTATGGGGCAGACGGATCCAGGATTTTTCTCTCTTCCAATGCAAGCCTTTTGTGCAGTCACTTCTAATGATCCGCAAACTCCACAAATAAATCCCTTAGCTCCTTAGCTATCCTGTATTCTGCAGTTCTTGAGTGAGAGCTTTAATTCTTCGCCATAATATTTGTGCTCTGTAATTCCTGCTGCAAAATGAGAAGCATAAAATCAATTATGCAATTCCACAATAGAGCTCCAACAGTAGCACAAAATCTCACTTTTATAGTTGATGATATTTCCTCAAAAAATATCAAAAATAAAAATGAAAGTACTTGTTAAAGACTTCAGTTTCAGGTTCCCAATTAATGGTCTAAACAATCCAAGCCATAGTATGTGACAACCCGAATAAAATAGAATTTGAATAATTAAGAGGGAGAGAAATAGAAACAAAAACAGAAGGAGGCCGTAGACTTCGTCGACGAAATTGCATTTTGGAAGGAAAAGAAAGGGGAATGGAAACAAAAAAATAATAATAAAGAAGGAAGCTGCCAAGCTTCGTCGACGAACACAGGGTTTCGTCGACGAAGGCTTTAAGAATTTCATCGACGAACACAGGGCTTCGTCGACGAGAAAATACCGAGAGGGGTTATGAGGCAGCCTGAATTTCGTCGACGAATACAGGGTCTCGTCGACGAAATTTATAAAGAACTCGTCGATGAAGATCGGGCTCGTCAACGAATTCTGCTGTATATATATATATATATATGAAAAATCCAATTTTTACTTCCTAATTAAGCTTCCTCTCCATTCTCTCTCTCTCCTCTTCGGCTCTCTCACTCTCTCTCTTCGATTTTGGGCTAGTTTTACGCCGGATCGAAGATTTGAGACTACCACTACGCTCCTGGCGGAGTTCTCTACGAGTTTGCTGGAGCGGATCGTTGGGAAATCGAAGTTGGAAATCATCCTTGGGTTGAGGTAAGGCTTTTTAAGCCAAATTAGACTTTATGGTAGTTATAGAAATTGATGTACGCATGAAAATACTGATGTTTGGTACTGGGGATTTTGCGTTTGAGGGTGTTGATCCGGAAGTCATACGGGGGTTAGCCTAAGATATTTTGGGGGCTTTCTCAGTATTCAGGTAAGGGAATAAACTAAAGCAGTTATTTTCCATGCGTGTTATTATTAATTATGAGCACATTTATTTTCAGAAAAGCCTATGCTATCTTTGGATATTACATATGAAATGTATGTTTGGAAAATACTGCTATTATGATGAAAATGTATATGTATGTATGAGATGCCAGAAATGATAATTTTAGAATATGAAGCATGACTTTAAACAACATATGTGTGGCATGAACATTATTTTTATGTGAAGTGAATCATGATATGAAGGATTTTATGATCAAAGCATATTTTCAGGTATTTTGAAAAGACGAGTTATGTTTTACTAAGTTTGACGAATACATGAAAAATGAGTTATTTTCATAATGTAAATACCTGAAACATATTTATGTTATTGGCGCGAGGTCATGTATTTATATTATCGGCACGAGGTCGTATTTACGATTTTGGCGCGAGGCCATGTATTTATGATTTCGGCACGAGGCCGTATCTATGTTTTTGGCACGAGGCCGTGATGATGTTATGTATGTTCATGTATTATATGTTATTACAACCAGGATGTTAGTTTAGTTCAGTTCAGGGCTCGGTACCATAGCTATATGTGTAGATCAGATATCTACGTCAGATTAGTGCTAACCATCCCAAGAGGGGATGGGAGATGGATAGTCGAAGTGGCTTTCAGTAGAGTGTGGACATCCACCTGGCAGTACGGACTAGGGTGTGGCGGGCCCATCGTACTTACAGACATATTTGATTCGGCAGTGGTCGGCCAGCCATTGTCAGGTCCCGCCTTCGGGTTGCACAACCCATCATGGGGGGTAATACATGACACCGGTTAGTCATTCATCCTGGGTATATTTTCAGTATTACAGTTATAATAGATGCTTATGTATGTTATGATTTATTAACAATATGAAAGTACATGACTATCCAATATGATATTATGATTATTTCCAGAGTTATGAAATGTACTGTATATGTATAAGCACTTTAAATGTTCATGTTGCCACACAGCTGTATTTAGTTTATTTTCCCTTACTCAGAAGTGTCTCACCCCCAATCTTAATTAAATTTTCAGGAAACCCAGAGAAACCGGTGAGTCAAGGCCGCCGTTGAGTAAGTGTAGCTTCCCTACTAAAAGGATAAGCTTTGTACTAGGATCAGTAGATTTTTGTTGTATGATCCTAGGGTCATTTTGATATTTTGATGGTTGTATATAAGTAAAGTATTTGGAGTTATAGAAAGCTCTGATATTATGCTTTTTGATGGATGTTTGGATTTTATTTTACTGCTGCTTAGGTTTCCACTGTGTATAACAGGTGTCCCCGTTACCCACGGGTTCGGGTTGACCATTTTCCATGTATTATGTTATATTTATTATTTAGGAAATTGAGGTCGCTACATTTGGTATCAGAGCCTAGGATACTAGGTTTTGTAGACTCTAGAGTGCAGCAGTAATAATACGAGAGTATAGGATAAGAGGATTTGAGGTCTGGTTTTGTAGTCTAGATGCAGGACTTCTGTGGTGGTTTGTATGATTTTCCTGGGGTGACGATTTCAAGAAATTCGTTGTAAACTATCACCAAGTTGGGTATCTAGGTTGCAGGATTGAACCTTGAATTAAGATTAGGAGTGATAAGTTAATTAGGAGAATATATGATATGAGTTGAGTGATATGTATAGAGAAGGAAGTTTGAGTTAAGTTATCATGTTTTTCAGGATGGACCTTGGTGGCAATAGTGCCCACGCCAGTGGGAGTGAGGGTGCTGGACCCTCAGGCGCTGCGTGTAGTGATTCAGATGCAGTCTTACGCAGCGTAGCACAGCAAGTTATGACAGAAATTACTATGAGTTCGAGGGAACAGGGTGGTCCATCGGTAGGCCACGGTAGTTCAATTAAGAAGTTTATCAAGATGAGTCCTCTGGCTTTCTCAAGAGGGACAGACCCTACAGTCACGAAAAACTGGGTGCAGGAGATAAAGAAGATATTTGCAGTACTGTAGTGCTTAGAGGAGCAGAAGGTGCTGTTCGCCACCTATATACTGACTGGGGAAGCCGAAAGATGGTGGTTGGCCATGAGACTTTTATAGCAGTAGAGGACCATACCTGTAGAGATGACATGGGAATGGTTCAAGGAGATTTTCTTTGACAGATATTTTCTAGCCTCTTCCAGGGAGGCTAAGATTGCAGAGTTCCTGAATCTGAAGCAGGGATAGTTGTCGGTATAGCAGTATGCGGCGAGGTTTATTGAGTTATCCCGCTTCACCCCGTACATTATTCCAGATGAGGTAAAGAAGGTACGACAGTTTGAGAGAGGTCCGAGGAGGGAAATTTATAAGCAGGTATTGATACTAAAGTTGCAGGACTTCGCCGAGCTTGTTGACCGAGCCACTATAGCAGAGATTGGTGATCGGTTGGAGGCTGAGAAGCAGAGGCAGAAGAAGAGGTTTACACCTTCTGGTTCCCAGTAGGGAGTCGGTCATGCTACATGGAAGAGAGGTGGCTATCATAGGTACCGGAGACAGGAGACCGGGAATCACAGTTTACGGGGTGCACAGCCACCTCCAACTTGCCCATCTTGTGGGAAGAGACACCCGGGGGAGTGTCGTGCCGGGCAAGGCGTCCTCTACAGATGCGGGGAGCCAGGGCATATGATGAGGGAGTGTCCGACATAGACTGGTACTGCTCCTGCTCCTAGACTTGCACGAGGAGGTTACCAGGCACCATGAGGAGGCCAGTAAACGAACACGACCTCAGCCAGAGTTTTCGCTTTGACGTCGAGCCACGCGGAGGCGGCCGGCGACGTGGTGACAAGTACTGTTAGTATGTTTTCGTTTAAAGTTATTGCACTCTTTGATTCTGGTGCCACACATTCGTTTGTGTCTTTGGAGTGTGTTAAACTATGTGGGGCAGAAACATAATCATTAGATGTCGAGCTATTAGTGGCTACACCAACCGGGTCAGTGGTGAGATGTAGTAGGGTACTCTGTGGTTGCCTAATTGATGTCCAGGAGAAGATTTTATCTGCTGATTTGGTGGTATTAGATATGCACGGGTTTGATATTATTTTTGGCATGGATTGGCTAGCGGCTAATTCTGCTATTATAGACTGTCGTGCTAGCGAAGTGATATTCAGACCTCCAAGGAAATCAAAATTTAGATTTACAAGGTCACGAGTGCAATCCTTACCTCAGATGGTCTCAGCGGTTCAGGCGAGGAGACTACTTCAGAATGGCTGTTTGGGATTCGTGGCTTTTGTAAAGGAAATGTCAGAAAATGAATTGAAGCTTATAAATACGCCTGTGGTGAAAGAATTTACAGACGTGTTTTCGGATAGATTACTAGGTTTGCCGCCTAATCGTGAAGTAGATTTTCCCATTGATCTACTTTCGGGTACAGTACCAATCTCCAAAGCACTGTACCGAATGGCGCCGACAAAGTTAGCAGAATTAAAAGATCAGTTGCAGGATTTTCTGGATAAAGGCTTTATACGACCTAGTGTATCTCCGTGGGGAGCTCTAGTTTTATTTGTGAAGAAGAAAGATGGGACCATGAAAATGTGTATAGACTACAGAGAAATTAATAAAGTGACTATCAAGAACAAGTATCCTCTACCCCGTATAGATGACTTGTTTGATCAG
The DNA here is from genome assembly GCF_029873635.1 of Malania oleifera. Taxonomy (NCBI): domain Eukaryota; kingdom Viridiplantae; phylum Streptophyta; class Magnoliopsida; order Santalales; family Ximeniaceae; genus Malania; species Malania oleifera. Next base: position 61,037,458 of record NC_080420.1, read on the forward strand.
CTCCAGGGTACACGGGTGTATTCCAAGATCGATCTCAAATCAGGTTACCATCAGGTGAAGGTGAGAGCAGAAGATGTATCGAAGACGGCTTTTAGGACCAGGTATGGGCATTACGAGTTTCTTGTTATGCCATTTGGTCTGACGAATGCTCCTGTGGTATTTATGGACTTGATGAATAGAGTCTTCCACCAATACCTCGACCAGTTCGTGGTTGTTTTTATTGATGATGTACTGGTCTATTCGAGGAGCTATGACGAGCATGAGACACACTTGAGGCAGGTTTTGCAGATGCTTAGAGAGAAGAAGTTGTATGCCAAGTTCAGTAAATGTGACTTCTGGCTCGAGAAAGTTGTGTTTTTGGGGCATTTTATCTCAGGAGATGGAATTTTTGTAGATCCTAGAAAGATTGAGGCGGTGGTGAGTTGGGCTAGACCAAGGAACATCCAGGAGATCAGGAGTTTCTTAGGGTTAGCTGGTTATTACCGTCATTTTTTTGAGGGATTCTCAACTTTATCAAGGCCTTTGACACGACTGATGAAGAAGAATACCATATTTGAGCGGGATGACAGCTGTGAGCAGAGTTTTTAGGAGTTGAAGCCGAGATTAGTCACAGCGCCAGTATTGATTATCCCATTTGGGGTGAGGGGTATACTATTTACAGTGATGCGTCCTTGAAGGGACTTGGCTGTGTGTTGATGCAGCATGGCAGGGTAGTGGCATATGTTTGGAATACATGGTTATTGATATGCTCAAAATGATTTGTATTTGAATTTAAATCTTTTCTTTTCTTTTTGATTGATGTCAAAAGGGGGAGAAGTTGTGAAGAAAAAATTAAGCATAATTGAGCATGAGCATAATATTGATTGAAAAAGCTTGTAAAACCAAAAGAAAGTGATATGCATGATTGATGAAATTAATATTGATTTTATTAAGAAGAAGCTTATTGAAAGGGGGAGCCTTTTTAAGACTTACTCACATTTTCGCCTCCTTGTTTGTCATCATCAAAAAAAGGGAGATTGTTGGCCTTACAAGGTTTAAAACCTTGTTATCTTATTTTGATGCTAACAAACAAGTGAAATTTAATGTATTTTTGTGAGTAATGATATTTCAGGGCTTATATATGAGAAAGTAAAGGTCAAAGCGTTCAAGAGGATCAAATGAAGCTTAAAAGAGTCCAAGCTTGGATTTAAAGATGATATATTAAATCCTGAAGAATATAAAGACATGAATGAGTTGTTGAAAGCCAAGGAATACTAAAATATCCAAAGAAAGGCAAAGTGATAAAGCTCAAAGAAGATGGAAGCTTGAAGAAACAAAACACGAAGACTTAAGAATGAGAAAAGTTTTAGAAGTTTTCATGTAAGTACTTTAAATGTTTAAAATATCGTTTGCAATATTTTGAAGCTCTTAGGTTAACTTCTTGGACCTAAATACCTTTTAAAATATCTGTAAAATAATTTTATAAAGTCAAAATTTATTTTAAAAAGGTTAGAATCATTTTTGGAATAAAAAGCACCAAAAAGGGTTTTTCTGTTTGCTGTCAATTTTGATACAGTCGTATTTAGGTATATTTTTCACTATCAAACCTTCATTATTTTAAAAAGTGATGAACATAAAAGTTTTAGGATTTTCTCTTAACTTTCTTTTGACATCAAGAACACCTAATTTTAAGTTATACATAAAAAGTTATGGCTAAAACACTTAAATGGGGTCACTACTGTCAGTCAACTGAATACTATTCACGGTAGGGACTTCAGATGACTGAACAGATGGCTTCGGTCGACTGAAGAATAGCTGAATGAAGTATTTCACGAATAGGTAGAAAGTTGCAGCAGTGAGTTCAGTTGACTGAACTTGTGACTTCAGTCAACTGAACTTGCGACATCAGTCAACTGAACCCTACTTCAGATGACTGACCCTGTATCTAGCTCTATTTTAAAGGGGTTTAAGGAACTTCAGTTGACTGACCACGAACCTTCAGTCAATTGAACTCTGTACAACGGAAAATTTTTTCAAATTCTAATATTTTAAAATATAGCCGTTTGAGTTCCAAACTTTCTATAATATTGGGAAACACTTAAAGGAAACTTTTGCAACATGGAAACAAGTTTGAAAGCCTATAAATACATGGTTTTGCAAATCAAAACTCATCAAAGAATTGAAAAATCTGCTTGTAAAGCTGAAAGCACTCTTGTTCTTCCAAAAGCTCTCTTGCTCACTCATTGCAAATCTATTTCGCTGAGAAATTCTGAAGTGCTAATTATTCCTCCTTTGAATTCCGACTTCTAATCCTCTTCTAAGAAGGATATTGGAGAATTCTACACTTGAGCTTCATTGTATTTCATATTGGTATTTTACATTCAAAGTATATAGTGCTGAAATTGTACTAACTTGCTCTTTGAGAGAGTATACTTGTATGCAAATCTTATCTTGTGTTTCTTATAGTTCTTTGACGTTCCAAGGGTCGTTTGGATCGTTGGCTAAGCAAGGGGACATTGCTTAGAGAGGCGGACTCTAGCCTATGTAAGGAGTGACCGAAATAGGGAATATCGTTTGGAGAAGGCGGGCTCTAGCCTTAACCAAGGAGTGTTGTAATCGGCGTTGTTTCACCTGTCAACGAAACTGAACTAGTGAATCCTTTGGTGGTTTGCCAAATGCGAGGACGTAGGCTGGGTATAAGCCAAACCTCGTAAAAATCTCCGTCTCATTCTCTCTTTCCCTTACTCTTTATTTTCAGTATATTTAAATTGTGTGGATGGTTTAAATTTGAAAATCATATAAACTACATATATTTGGAAATCAAACAAACTTAAAGTTTAATTTTGATTTGGGTTGCGGAAACCGAAAGGGAGTACGTTGGTTACACCATATCTTGCGGAAACCTTACGGGAGTACGTTACTTGGTTAACATCCCAAAGATAAATTTACCAAGAGTTTATTTGAGTTCTAAATATTTGGAAAGAGTGATTTGATTCATCTATACAGGGCTTTACATCAGCAAGCATAAATTCTCATTCATTACAGGGCTTGGTTCAAATTTGGAAAATATAAACAAACAACCATCTTGAGTTGTTATATTACCAAAGTGCTGAATACTTTATATCTTGGTTTGGTTGTTTGTTGTTTGACTTATACTTGGAAAATAAATTGATTGAAGATTGCGATTAATTGATTGGTTGTTTAATTAAGTTGTTGTGTGATTGGTGAAATTAAACAAATAAGTTAAAGAATTGGTTAAGTGTTTAAAGAAGTTAAGGATTCTTAAAAGAAGTTAAAAGAATGTTTTAAAAGCAAATTCACCCCCCCCCCCATCTTGGGAAGCTATTTCAAATTTCAATTGGTATCAGAGCGGGTTATAGCAACTCTTAAACTAGAAGCTATAAAAAGATCTAAATGGCTAACTTAGGCGTAGCTCCCTTTGGAGAGGGACAATGTTCAACAAGGCCTCCTATTTTTTGTGGTTTGAACTACGTATTTTGGAAAAAGAGAATGCAAATCTATCTCCAAACGATGAATTAGAAAGTATGGGAAGTTGTTATAGATGGAGATCAAATTCCCACCAAGATAGTAGATGGAAAACAAATCCTAAAAGAGAAGAAAGATATGACCGATCAAGATTATAGAATGCTCCAAGCAAATTCAAGTGCTATAAATGCTTTATATTGTGCCTTGGATGCTAATGAATTTAATCGAGTAATGGCTTGTAAATCAGCTAAGGAAATATGGGATAAACAAGAAGTTACTTATGAAGGAACAACGGATGTTAGGGATAACAGGGTTGATATGCTCACAAGCGAGTATGAAGCCTTTAAAATGAACCCGGATGAATCAATTACAAATATGTTTACTAGGTTCACTCACATAATCAATTCACTAAATGCCTTAGGAAAAACTTACACTACTTATGAGATGATAAGAAAAATTCTAAAAGGTCTTCCCTCCATATGGGAACCAAGGCTACTGCTATCACGAAAGGTAGAAATATGAAAAAAAAAACATCCTTAGATGAGCTTATAGGTTCTCTCCTCACATACAAAATGGCAATTAATGAAAAGAGTGGGAAAACCAAAGCCCAAGAAAAAATAGCCTTTAAAACCTCACAAGAAAACTCTAGTAGTGAAGAGATGGATGAAGATGAAGCAGCCTTTATATCTAAAAAGTTAGCAAGGATACTAAGAAGGAGAAACAAATTCAAGAGAAGAATTCAAAAATCTGAATCGGATGAAGAAGAAGAAGAAGTTAGTAAGAAATCAAAGAATAAAACTCCTACGTGTTACAATTGCAGCAAAGCTGGACATATCAAACCGGAGTGTCCACTACTAAAGAAAGAATCTAAGAAGAAAAAGAAGAAAGCCATGAAAGCCACTACTTGGGATAGTACAAGTAGTTCGGAGAATGAAATAAGTGACCAAGAGGTTGCTTACACGTGCTTTATGGCCTGGGATAATGAAGAAAGCTCCTCAACTAAATCTTCAAATAATTCTTGTAATGATGAATCAAGTGATGAGGGTATGCCATCTTATGATGAACTTCAAAATGATTTATTCAAAGTACATAAGATGCTTATCAAAGCAAATAAACAAAATACGTCATTGAAAAATATGAATGAAGGAATAATGAAAGAATTAGAATCCCTTAAGACTGCAGAAAGAGAAAAAGAGTCTAGAATCAAGAAAATGAAAAGTAAGAATGAAACTTTGATAAAGGAGTTAGAAGCTAAAAATCTCGCTGAAAAGGAGAAAGACTTGAAAATCAAAGAATTAGAAAGCAAGAATGAAAAGATGATAGAAGACCTTCGATCCCTATCCTCTACCGTATATGAGAAAGATATGCATATTTATGAATTAGAGGATAGAATAAGAAAATTATCTCTAGAGTTAGAGAAATCACAAAAGAAGGTTGATAACAAGAAAGAGATAGAAAATCTTAAGAGTCAGATTGAAGATAAAGATAAGATCATTCATAACTTTACTAAAGGAAAGGAAAACCTTGATAAGATGATTGGCTTACAAAGAATGTCTCTAAATAAAGAAGGCATTAGTTTCAATGGAATTGAAAATAAAAAGAAAAAGAATTCTTACTTGGGATATTTCTCGAAAGAATCCAAAGACTATACTTGCACATCTTCTAATGCCTACACAAACACCATATGCTATCAATGCAAGAAAAAGGGGCATATAAAGTTTGAATGTCCGTTTAAGAGAAAAGGTGTTAAAACCAAGCAAGTATGGAAAATAAAAGAAACCTTCCTTCAAAAATCCTCCGGACCCAAGAAAATATGGGTGCCAAAAATGAAATAATGACTTCACACATATATAAAATAGAAAATGGCATTGTTGGCCAAAATCTTAGGATGATTTTTTACAAGGCTTAAATTAAGAAAATATTAAGAAATAATCAAATTGAGCTTATTACTTAAGTACCTTGATTAAGAAGGAGATATTTGAGAATGAAAGCTTACATGCCTATATGATAAGCTCCCCTACTTATGTGATGTATTGATATGCTATATGCTACATGAGTATGACTTGACTTAACTTGACTTATATTGATAATTTATGGCTCATTATATTGCAAACTTGAGCATGATTATGAAGCTAAAACTTGATATAAGAAGAATAGAGCATGAGCATGAGCATGAATCTTGATATAAAATTAATTTTTGACAATGCATGCTAATAATAAATTTGATTTATGTTGATCTCTATGTTGGTATCCATGAGCTATGAATGATATTTTTTTATATCCATGAACTATGCATGATATGATATTAAGCTTTGGTATCTATAAAGTATTTTTGGTATCATATGTTAAAAATTTCAATAGATATCAAATCTTAAAAGCTCACTTGGTATCATAAAGTCAAATTATTTATGAGCATGATTATGTCTATGAGCATGATGTGACATTGATGATCTTAGCATGATATTGGTATTTGATGAGTATATTCATGAGAACATACAGGATATGAATCAATATATGAAGCATGAATAATAAACTTAAAAACATAATTGGTTTCAAATCTGAATGTATTGAATTCAGGGGGAGTGTCATAAATCAATTAACATCATGAATTAAATTTTAAATTTTAAATTGATATCATAAAAACCATCAAATTATTATCAGCCGGTATCTTGAATAAATGCTGTGAGTTACACACTATCCATGCAATATTGAAAAACAATAACTTGAGTGTGTACATATGTTTGGAATACATGGTTATTGATATGCTCAAAATGATTTGTATTTGAATTTAAATCTTTTCTTTTCTTTTTGATTGATGTCAAAAGGGGGAGAAGTTGTGAAGCAAAAATTGAGCATAATTAAGCATAAGCATAATTTTGATTGAAAAAGCTTGTAAAACCAAAAGAAAGTGATAAGCATGATTGATGAAATTAATATTGATTTTATTAAGATGAAGCTTATTGAAAGGGGGAGCCTTTTTAAGGCTTACTCACATTTTTGCCTCCTTGTTTGTCATCATCAAAAAAGGGGAGATTGTTGGTCTTACAAGGTTTAAAACCTTGTTATCTTATTTTGATGCTAACAAACAAGTGAAATTTAATGTATTTGTGTGAGTAATGATATTTCAGGGCTTATATATGAGAAAACAAAGGTCAAAGTGTTCAAGAGGATCAAATGAAGTTTAAAAGAGTCCAAGCATGGATTTAAAGATGATATATTAAATCCTGAAGAATATGAAGACAAGAATGAGTTGTTGAAAGCCAAGGAATACTAAAAGATCCAAAGAAAGGCAAAGTGATAAAGCTCAAAGAAGATGGAAGCTTGAAGAAACAAAACATGAAGACTTAAGAATGAGAAAAGTTTTAGAAGTTTTCATGTAAGTACTTTAAATGTTTAAAATATCGTTTGCAATATTTTGAAGCTCTTAGGTTAACTTCTTGGACCTAAATACCTTTTAAAATATCTGTAAAATAATTTTATAAAGTCAAAAATTATTTTAAAAGGGTTAGAATCATTTTTGGAATAAAAAGCACCAAAAAGGGTTTTTCTGTTTGCTGTCAATTTTGATACAGCCATATTTAGGTGTATTTTTCACTATCAAAACTTCATTATTTTAAAAAGTGATGAACATTAAAGTTTTATAATTTTCTCTTAGCTTTCTTTTGACACCAAGAACACCTAATTTGGAGTTATACATAAAAAGTTATGACTAAAACACTGAAGCGGGGTCACTACTATCAGTCAACTGAATACTATTCACGGTAGGGACTTCAGATGACTGAACAGATGACTTCGGTCGACTGAAGAATAGTTGACTGAAGTATTTCCAGAATAGGTAGAAAGTTGCAGCAGTGAGTTCAGTCGACTGAACTTGTGACTTCAGTCAACTGAACTTGCGACATCAGTCAACTAAACCCTACTTCAGATGACTGACCCTGTATCCAGCTCTATTTTAAAAGGGTTTAAGGAACTTCAGTTGACTGACCACAAACCTTCAGTCAATTGAACTCTGTACAATGGAAAAATTTTTCAAATTCTAATATTTTAAAATATAGCCGTTTGAGCTCCAAACTTTCTATAATATTGGGAAACACTTAAAGGAAACTTTTGCAACATGGAAACAAGTTTGAAAGCCTATAAATACATGGTTTTGCAAATCAAAACTCATCAAAGAATTGAAAAATCTGCTTGTAAAGCTGAAAGCACTCTTGTTCTTCTAAAAGCTCTCTTGCTCACTCATTGCAAATCTATTTTGCTGAGAAATTCTGAAGTGCTAATTATTCCTCCTTTGAATTCCGACTTCTAATCCTCTTCTAAGAAGGATATTGGAGAATTCTACACTTGAGCTTCATTGTATTTCATATTGGTATTTTACATTCAAAGTATATAGTGCTGAAATTATACTAACTTGCTCTTTGAGAGAGTATACTTGTATGCAAATCTTATCTTGTGTTTCTTATAGTTCTTTGACGTTCCAAGGGTCGTTTGGATCGTTGGCTAAGCAAGGGGACATTGCTTAGAGAGGCGGACTCTAGCCTATGTAAGGAGTGACCGAACGAGGGAATATTGTTTGGAGAAGGCGGGCTCTAGCCTTAACCAAGGAGTGTTGTAATCGGCGTTGTTTCACCTGTCAATGAAACTGAACTAGTGAATCATTTGGTGGTTTGCCAAAGGCGAGGACGTAGGCTGGGTATAAGCCAAACCTCGTAAAAATCTCCGTCTCATTCTCTCTTTCCCTTATTCTTTATTTTCAGTATATTTAAATTATGTGGATGGTTTAAATTTGAAAATCATATAAACTACATATATTTGGAAATCAAACAAACTTAAGGTTTAATTTTGATTTGGGTTGCGGAAACCGAAAGGGAGTACGTTGGTTACACCATATCTTGCAGAAACCTTACGGGAGTACGTTACTTGGTTAACATCCCAAAGATAAATTTACCAAAAGTTTATTTGAGTTCTAAATATTTGGAAAGAGTGATTTGATTCATCTATACAGGGCTTTACATCAACAAGCATAAATTCTCATTCATTACAGGGTTTGGTTCAAATTTGGCAAATATAAACAAACAATCATCTTGAGTTGTTATATTACCAAAGTGCTGAATACTTTATATCTTGGTTTGGTTGTTTGTTGTTTGACTTATACTTGGAAAATAAATTGATTGAAGATTGCGTTTAATTGATTGGTTGTTTAATTAAGTTGTTGTGTGATTGGTGAAATTAAACAAATAAGTTAAAGAATTGGTTAAGTGTTTAAAGAAGTTAAGGATTCTTAAAAGAAGTTAAAAGAATGTTTTAAAAGCCAATTCACCCCCCCCCACCAATCTTGGGAAGCTATTTCTAATTTCAGATTCTATTCATAAGTGAAGTTTCCCCTCCCATATCTAAATCTTGCTCTATAGACTGAGACAAGCTTGACTTGTTCTTGACATTTGAACTATAAGTATCCTCGTGGTAGACAACACTTCCAACACTAGAACCACCGCCTTCTCTTGAATTTGAACCAAAAGCTAGTAGGGTCGTAGGCTAGTTCTCCATTGTTAAATTGTGTCTAAGCAAAATATGTCCAACTCTGAACAGAGTAAAGTACATTAGTTTATAAACTCAAAAGAGAAGTCAACCTTATACCATATAGAACAATAAGGAGTTAATTTATAGTTTCATTTTGACCACTAAACCCCCTTTACAAGACTATACAAAAAAGAACATCCATTATTTTTTGTTCACAATATATGCTGAAATGATAAAAGCATTCAAAAAAGCAATTAATCAAAGTAAGATATTAATTGATTGGATTATTATCACAAATTTCGAGACTTCATTAACCCCTACTCAGCTTAAAGCGCATCCTCATCACATTTGATGAGACCATTAGTGACCTTTTAACTATCCACATTCCATCAACCAATGTAGTTTTAGTGTATTTTGGATCCTTTAGTTCAACTTACTAACATTGTATAGTAAGAGGAACAAATTGTAAATTTATTTTGAACAACTACTAATAAAATATTTATATATATATATATGACAATAATAATCATAGTACATGTTTTGGGCACCTTGAACCTCCACCCTCCTTTCTTTGCCCGTGCGCATGGTTAGGTTGCTCATGAAGATGACTACATTTTAGTAGGGTTATTATGAGAGTATCTTCATAGTAGTGGGTAGATGAAAACAATTCTTGATATTATCTAGGAAGCAAAACCAGATATATATATCGGGTGATATATTGGCAAACCTTGCCAGTGTGTTTGACACCACATATGAGAATCTGGATGAGTTGAAGATAAAATAGAACAAGCAACCCATGTCCTTTTAAGTACAATGCTTGAAGAGAAAGACTGTCACTAATAGTGATATATTAGTGATGATTTTTACAGCCATCACTAATAATGCATTTGTTGACGGGAAGAAAAGTTTAATAGGTTACAAAGTATAGAGGATTCGCACACTGGCAGTCTCACCAAAAAGAAATTATCCGCTAGCTTCACCTTTATAAGTCGACTCAAGATCCCCCAAAGGGTGGATTATTAGTGTCAGTTTTACAAACTATCACTAATATAGTGGATTATTAGTGACGGTTTTTTAAAACCATCGCTAATAATGCACGTCAACGAAAGGTCTTTCATTAGGTGCTTGGATGCTTGTGAGTTAGTTGGAATAGGTTGTGTAGCGAAGTAACTGCCACATCGGGTGGCTATGCAATTCGAAATGGATCAATAACTTCCGGGCAAGGTTGACTTCTTGCTTGTCCCACAAAGATCATTCCAAGCAGGGGTTTCCATTAGGTACTACAACTGGTGGAAGAGTCATATGTTGACTCGAGCAAATTATAATGAAGTATGTGTTTATGAAGAAGAGTAATCCTAAGACTTCACCATCTAATCATGCAAGAATGCACAGGGAAGGTTGGATTCCTGTACATCGAGGAATCCTAGCAATTGTAGTGAAGAACTTTCGAAGATCAAGGAAGAGATGGTAAGTGAATGGAGCAATAAGGAGGAAGATTTCCCTCCGGACACGAAGGTTCAACCCAGTTATGCAAGTGAAAATAATGTCAAATCAAAAGTGGCACTAATGGTTCCACCTGAAAAGGGTGAAAGCAGTTGTCAAATGAGACCTTGGGTTTGATTGTGGATAGTTGCACCAATGTTTCTTGTGGCACCCAGCGCTTTGTTCTCTATGCTACCGTTGATCAATCATTCAATGCAATATTGAAATTTGAAAACACCAGTAGATCAAGGATCCAATTTATGTTCCGGATGTTAAAAGGATAAGGTCTCATAAAGCTTGTTGGCTTTGTGTTGTAGAGTTCAGACATGTTCTTGGATGGCCACCTAAATAAGCAAGTGAAAATTTCTTAGATTGAAGCTAGCTCCAATTCTAGAAACGTTCCAACCTCCTAAAGACATTCTAGCCTCCTAGAGAACATGAGATAGGTGCCATAAGAAACATACCTGAGTGCACCCAAACAACTTAAGCACCTTCAGTGACATGCAACTGTCCACAATCATCCCCAAGGCCTCATTTGACAACTGCTTTCACCTTTTTCGGGTGGAACCATTGGTGCGACTTTTGATTTGACATTATTTTCACTTGCATCACTAGGATAAACTTCCGTATTCAGAGGGAAATCTTCCTCCTTATTAAGCTAATATTCACTTTCATATATTTTGCTTAGAAGTCTTATTTAAATTAAGGTCATTTTCATAAAGAAAATCATTTTCCATACTCTTATGTTTTAATTAAAAAATATTTTTTGAGAGAAAACCATACTCTACTGAGTTTCATGTTTAATCATATGAGAGTGCATAATAGATCTTCATTGTGTACATCTCTGCTTATATTGAGAAACATTTTTATGGTACAAAAATTGTTTTAATGTACTAGTTGGGTTCAACTTGTAAATTGAACTGGAGAGTCTCTGCCCCATAAAGGAGACCGGTTTGGTTCAACCCGGTAAATTGAACTAGGAAATCTCTGCCCCGTAAGGGAGACCAGTTGGGTTCAACATGGTAATTTGAGTTGGGGTTTACCTTACCTTGTAAGGAGAGGTTGTAACGGTTTCCGCTCCATCCGTTAAGTGAGCAGAGTTAGTGGAATCCTTCGGGGTTTGTCCAAGGCGAGGACGTAGGCAGGATTGACCGAACCTCGATAACAAATCTTCTCTCTCTCTCTCTCTCTCTCTCTCTCTCTCTCTCTCTCTCTCTCTCTCGCTCTCTCTCTCTCTCTCTCATTTAAATTCCACACTTTAATTTCCGCATGTGTATGAATGTTTATTTATTGTCATTCTTATTTTTCATGCACACTTTTATTTTTAAATGAGATTTAATGTGGTGAATTGGTAAAGTTTAAATTAGTAAAATATTTTTTAAATCCCAATATACCCCCTCTTGGGATCACACCATAACTCTCACTACACTCATAAGACTTATGATGAATTTCTTTTATAATTATGATTATTTCAGTCTGTCCATAATCTGTAACTATCGACTTCTTTAAAAGGCTTACTTTTAAAATTTGCTTTTTTAGCATTTTACAAACTATTTCATTATTTTTAAAAATTAATTCACAATATTTAACAGGAAATAAATATAAAACAGGGTAATTGGGGAAAAAATTAAATCTAAATTTTGATTTCTAAATTATAAATTAATAAAAATAATTTTTTGACGAACCAAACTAATTGATCCAAACTCACTCAAAACATTAAATTTGATAATTGTTCATAAACGACTTAGTTGTCATTGCTTGAATATATGTACATTTTGGAGTATTTTATAAGATTTTCGATGGATTACTGACAATGTTTTAATTTATATGTTGACAAATACATATATTTATTATTTAAAAGGTTATTTATTTATTACATTGCATTTGTAGATAATAAATTCTTTAAATATATATTTAAAATATTAGATTGAATATCATATATAAACAATGGACACCCCAAAGGACTTAAATGGAATTCCAAATAGCAAGAGCAGATTTAATATTTAATGACTGGTAATTTGAATAAAACTCATAAAATTCTTAAAATCAATATGATCACAAAGGTCTGAGGAGGAACAATTGCAACAATTCAAATTTTCTTGAAGTGCGATAAATTGCATGTACTAAACAAAATTTTAGATGATCATGTTGAGATTCAATATTTAAAGACATACCCGTCTAAATAAATTGGAGAAAATGTCTTAAAGTTAATCAAATGATGGAGCTTAGAGAAGGGCAATTATGTTCCTTGAGTTTTCATAAGGAGAGATGAATCTTTTTTGCTTGAATGAAATTCCATATGGGCATGGGAAAATTCAATATTAAAAATGTCAGTAATTAAAATAAGTATGAGATAATTGCATGTTATTTTATTGAACTTAAAAATAATCTGATGTTAACTAGTTGTCATTTGTGGAACAGTTGTAGATAAATAAATAAATAAACAAATAAAAGGGAAAAAAGATTATGAATCAAATGAAAGCATAATTTTGATATTAGGGTCCCAACTAATCTAAAATCAAATGAAAAATGTAAATTGAATTTAACAAATTAAATTGAAAAAAATTCAAGTACCTTTTACCAAAATCTTGGTAGTCTTTTTTTTTTTAATTTTTTTTTATTACATAGGAATTCCAGCCACCAACAAGCCCTTCGGACCCCCTAGTGCGGCATCAAATCTACGGATCAGCGTCCTTCCCCTAGGTTTCGCTGATTAGGTAAAGTCCGAAACGCAGACATGACTTCCGTGCATTAGTTGGACGTTTGGCCAACCCAACCCCCATGACACATCTCTATTATCATCTACGGTCCCTGCTGACTCACAGAAAACTCTCACCATCCATGGTCCCCGGTGGCTCACAGAGTGAACTCTCGCTATCCACGGTTTCTGCTGGCTCACAAAATAAATTCTTACCATCCACAGGTATTGCTGGCTTCGTGAGTGTGCATAATCTTAGTTAACTTAGATCCCATGACAAATTTATGTTTGGTCATATAACTACAATGCAAAATGACCTAAACTCAACTTCTGCTAATTTTGTTATTTGGGTCTCAACTAAACTAAGTCAAATGAAAAATTAAAATTAAAATTTTTAAAATTAAATTGAAAACAATTCAAGTACCTTCTACCAACAAAATAATCATTCACTTGTTCATAATTTTAGTTAACTCAAATACCCATGATAAATTTATGTTTGCCCATATTATCACAATGCAAAATGACCAAAACTCCACTTCAACGATAACTCATTAAATAACTTAGATAACCATATGCATTAATGCCCAAACAACTATATATGTAAAGGGGGAGGCAATTTCTCTAGGTATTTGTTTAGAGCATCATTCATGCACTTGAAATCTATTTACAATCTATCACCATATGATATGGCGAAACAATTTAGTTTTGAAAAAAATAAGTGTAGACCGGAGAAAGGATTGTTAGCGGTGAGTAAAAGCCTTTACATAAGTGATGTGTACGCATGAGAATATTGAGCCAACTGGGTAATTTCTTACCAAAAATCATGTTGACATTAATTATAGCAACTTAGTGGAAACCTATTCATGGCAATTGTTTTCCTCAAGCTGACAACATAGTGAATATTAATATTTAAAGGGAGAAATCTCATACTTGAAATAGATGGATTGAAAAAAGATGACTATAAAATTAGAAGTTGCCGAGAAAGGCAAGCTACATAATGGAGACATTAGAAAAGAAACACAATGATGAAATTTGACAATTTCAAAGAGATAGATGAGGGAAGAAGAAGAAGAGTCTTTATTGGAGCATCAAAATGATTAATATCTATAGGGACACGCAAGGAAGTCCCAAAATTGTTAATTTTTATATATTATTATAGGTATTATTATTATATATTTTTGCTCTATTATATATTGCTCCTCTTTGCTTAAATTTGATTTAAGAAAAATAAAAATAAAATAAGAAGTAATAATTTTTTGGGTTTTGATTTTAGTTTGTATTTGCATAGATTTGAACAAAACTTAACTTAGTTTTTAATTAAATTTTATTCAAATCTATACTGTTTTAATTTCAAGATTTAAATTTTACTCCATATAAATATATTTTTAAGTTGAAACTTCTTCCACATTCCTCCACTAAATGCTAATGCTCAAAAGAATAAAAGAAGAGACTCGCAGGAACTAAGCATCTGATAGCCACACAATATATAAAATAAATAAACTAATGTAAAATAAAGATTGATATCCAACGCGTCGCCAACATTTTTTTTATTTTTTTCCTTTTTGAAAGAAGAGGGCACAACGAGGAAGCACTCAGAAAATAAACAAAACAAAGAGAGTAGTTGGAATTTAGAGAAATGACAGTAGGGGGTGACAAAACGGGTTAATGGGTAGAGTTCGGACAGATTATAAATAGGTCCGAGTTAAACGAGTTTGAGTTTAGATTGACCTATTTATTAATACATGACTATTATGCAAATCCAAAGTTGTCCATTTACAAAAATACTATAATATTTTTAAGCAGATAAAAAATGAATAGGCGATTTGGTTTGAATGCATTTAACCCGATTAATAAATCGATCAGATTCAAATCCATTCGTTTATAAATGAATTAATTTATATTAAATCAACTTCGATTTAAATGGTGGATTTATGAATTGGCTTCAATCCGTTTTGCAAACCGTACAAATGCGATATAATTATTGTCCTCGCGATGTACCGCAAGAAGCATCATTGTGGCAGTCGCGTAGTGGGGCGGCAGCGGGCGGAGGTGGTTGGAGGGAACCGCCTCATTGGGTCTTGAAAGTGTCAGCACGGCACATGCCGCTGCCGGCGCTCTTTGGACGCGTCTGTGGGCCTATGGGTGTGAACCCAAGCTGTCGGCTCTTCGCGGGACGACCGTATCCCCCACTGGTCTTCTGGCTCCGCGTGTTTTACAAGATGGTGTGGGCTTAAGCCCTAACCTGCTTCATATTAACCCCACCTGCGCCTCAACATTGGGGACGCCTCTTGTTACTTTCAAGTCCATTTGAAATGCCTTTAACACTACATCAAAATTTCTCTAAACTTTCTAGATCTAGAAGTGAACCACTTAAAATCTTCTACAATATAATATTGAAAACAATCTCATTAGACTCCGCGCAAACAAATTTTCAAGCAACACGGCTTATTAAACCAACGTTAAAGGTTTGAACGTGTCGTTTAATCAAATCAATCTAAGGTTGAACTTAAACACATCATTAATGTCTCGCACTTATAAATACATAATTTCATAAATAATATGCAACAAATCATTTTTTAAAACGCACTTATCTTATATTTTTTACTTTTCGAACTCAATCTAAGATACAAGAAAAAGGTCCAAAAACAGTCCAAAACCTTATAGCATCTTTACAAATGAGTTAGGAATTTTTTTTGGATATTTTAATGGAATTTTATACAATTTTCTTTTATTTTTTAACAATTTATAACAACTAAGACTGGAATAAAAATTGAAGAAAACAAAATAAATGATCTAATAAAAGGGGAAAATTCTAAGATGAATCCTAAAACCTAAAAGTGACCAATAATCTACTGTAGCAAACCCTATTAAAACCATCAAATTACCATTTTTTTCTAATTAAAGAGACTTAAATTAAAGAAAATATTAAATAAATAATACATAAATAAATCATGAAATTGATCCTAAAGTAAAAATAATTTTTTTTCTAACTTCCCTATATATTTTCTTAGAATTTTGCCCAAGAAAAACTATTGAAATTGGTGTGATCCCAAAAGGGAGGGGGGTATATTGGATTTTAAAACTTTTCGGCTAATTTAAATGTTTCGTCGATTCACCACATATCATATCCCATTTTAATTATGATCGTGTATGTAAAATATATAAACTTTAAGTGCGAACATACACGTGCAACATATCTCATTTAAATAAAGGTATGCATGCAAATAACTAGAATTATAAATAAAAAAGCATACACGTACTGAAATTAAAGAGTGGAAAGTAAATGAGATAAGGAAAGAGAGAGCGACACAATATTTGTTATCGAGATTCAGGCAAAATAGCTTACGTCCCCGTACTCCTCCAAGGATTACACTATCCATGCTCACTTAAACGGGCGGAGCAAAAGCCGTTTACATCCTCTCCTTACAGGGTAAGGAAAACCCCAGTTCAATTTTCAGGCTGAACCGAACCGGTCTCACTTATGGGGTTGAGTCTCCTCATTTTAATTTTCGGACTGAATCCAACCGGTCTCACTTACGAGACTGAGACTCCCCAATTCAATTAATGGGATGAACCCAACCGGTACATTAAAAATATTTTTTTATAAGATAATACTTCTGAAAATACAAGTAAAGATGTACACGTTTAAACTCATAAAATACGTGCACTCTCTAATGATATGCATTATGCTTAGTGGAGTAAGGGTGCTATCAAATAATTTTGTACAAATAAAATGTATATGAAAAATGAGTATTATTGTTCTCCTATATATATTTTTGCAAATAAAGAATATTTAGAGAATTTAGGAATTTAAGCTCAAGAAAATATTTGTGCTATAAATAATTTTCTCCCAAAAAAATATTTATTAAAGAAATAACCGAGAGAAAACCTAAGCAATACTCTCAAAAATGTTTTTCAAAGATTGAGTGCTAAATGAGAGTATATGAAAATAAAATGCCCTAAATAAAATACTCTCCTCAAAAAATAATTTTGAAATAAAAGCATGAAAGAGAGTTGGAGAGATTTGTGTAAAAGCTTTTGCCCCAAAAGAATGATTTTATCAATAAAAATTGGTTTTAGGGTAAGTTTGATTAATAAAAGTTTAGAGAGATTTTAGAGTTAATCAAAGTTACTAATTTGAGTTATGGAGGGGGTATTTATAGATTTTCCAAAAATTATGACCGTTTGGGACACGCTCAGTATTTTGGAAAACTTTAATTAAAAGTTAATGACGTTTTAATGCTTTTAAAAAATTTCAACCCAAGCGGTTTGGTCCACCATTAATAGGTTCGGTCGACCATATCAATTTTGAACTACGGGTTTGGTCGACCGTCTTAGGGCGATTCTGAACCCTTCGTGGTTCGGTCGACCAAGGCAAGGTTCAGTTGACCATTCCTCTGGGTTTGGTCGATCGTGGCAAAAATGAACTACAAGGCTCAGTCAATCAAGTAGTTGGGTGTTACACACGTGTTGGTTTGGTTGACCGAGGGCGGTGTGTTCAAACTAGAACAATCGACCGAGCAAAGTCAAATGTTGACTTTTGACCGTTTGGTCGACTGTGGCTTTAATACTGCCACAGGTTTGGTCGACCAAGCAAGTCAAATTTTGACTTTTGGGCATACAGTGGTCCGGTCGACCAAGCTAGTTATTACTAGTTTGGTTCGGTCGATCGACGACATTAACATTGAATATTTTGCCGAAAAAATCTAGCGTTGGTCGACCGAAGGTTGACTGAAGGCTTTGTTTTTGCCTCGATTTTGACCCTAAAGTTATTCCAAAAATTTAGTATGATTTTAGTCTTTTTTTAAAAAATTTTTGGTGAAATGTGCTGGTTCCTAGGGCCTATCTACGATCATTCTGAGCATTTAAACATATCATGCAGATGCATGCATTATTACAAACGAGAGACATATAAAAAATTAAATGTAATACATTAAAAACAAAATGTCTTCTTCTTTTGCTCTTCACTCCATGGAATGCGCTAGTCGAAGTAAGCTTTAAGTCTTCTGGCTTCCATTTCCCTTTTTCCTTATGTATGTGTTGAATAGTAAACATGTTCAAGCACTTAAAAACATAAGAAACTGGTGCTTTGTCAGCATCAAAACAGGGATCAGACTTAAAAAGTTAATAAAAAAATTTTTTTTAATAAAATGTTTAGAAATTTAGAATAAATAAAAGAAAATGAAAAAAAAAATAATATAGAAAAAAAAAAAAAAGGGAAAACTAGTTGGCCAATCTACATGGACCCATAAACCAGTCTACATCCAATATGAATGCAAGTTGTTGCCTCTTTTTGGTTGTCTTTTTTAGCGTCTTGATAGAGAAACAATTGAACCTTAACACTTGCAGGCCTGATTCAGGCCAATCTAGATGATGAAAAAAAACCTCTATCACCATTCAACTCTTTGAACTCTTTTGGACATACAGAAAAAAAAAAAGCCAAAAACTTCTTGAAATTACCTTCCCTAGCCTATATTGGTCGTCGTTCGTGAGAATGGCGGCGACTCTGTATGTCTTTATTCCAATGACCATTCTAGTCTCCTAAACTCACAACTAGACCCCTCTAACCTCACCTAAACCTCCCAAACTAGACTAGACTAACCATGCACATGAAACAAGCCTAAAATCTTCCTACATTCTATTTTCTTTGATGGATTTGGTTCCTCTTCTATAGGGGTCTTAAAAATCTCAACCACAACATGATGCTCTCTACTTTTTCACACTAACATTACAAAGATTCAAACATTATCACAAAAATTTAGCTTTAAGTTACCTCAAGCATAAACAATCCTATGTCTTATTCATGAACACCAAGCAACCACATACATGCCCTGGACATCTCCTTTTATCTAACAATGCTATAAAAGCTAAAACTTTAATACTCAAATATGCAGTAAAGATGAAACCTTTGGTTTGTATGTGAAGAAAATAATAAAGACTTCAATTTGAGCATGCAACCCAAAAGATTTCAAACCATTCATCTAACACAAACCACAAACTCTAAGAAAAGATCCATGTAATCATATAAAAGTATGTGAGAATGGTAGAGGTACCTTGTCTTTCCTTGAATGATTGAATATTATAAGAACTAGAGCCCACTTTGATTCCCCTCTTTCAGCTTGAATCTCCATTATTCAAGCTTACCATTTCCCTTCTTCAATAGATTCTTTCTTGCTCGCTTTCTTTTTCCATCTTCATTTGTTCCCAAGCTCCCCCATGAAGTCCCTTCTTGAATTGAAAGCAAACTCTCTTTTTGTGATTCAACGTATATATGTCTCAATTGAACATGTTCTCCCCTCTGTGATTCAACATGTGTGTCTTGTTGAACGTCCTAGCCCCGGGAGTATATAGTCTAAAGGGGGGGTGAACAGACTCTTTTTGTGAAATGCGTATTTCTCTACAAAATAAAAAACTCTTGTTAAGATACAAGAAATTATATCACAATATAAGTAAATGTAAATCATGCGCAAGACAAATAAAATGAAGAGAAGGGTAGAGAAAATTAACACCGGTATTTTTACGTGCTTCGGCACCAAGCCTACGTCCACGCCTTTGGACCAACTCAAGGATTTCACAATCCACTAAGGAAATCCTTCACCGGGGGAGAAGCCTTACAACTCGGGAATAAATCCCTACATGCTCACCAAGAGCCACAAAGATCACCAAGATGCCTTGCTAGGTTGGTTCACAAAGAACCTTCACCAAATGGTTCACAAAGAATCTTACAACAACTAGATGATCACCAAAATGCCCCTCACAATGAGCTAATAATAATTACAACACAATCTCACACTACTCTCTCAAGTAATGATTCAAACAAGATGAATGAACAAGAGAGAATGAGCACTTGGTGAATAAGTAACTAAAATACAAGTGCAAAGTGTTAGGTTTTGGATTCAAAGATGTTTTTCACTAAAATGCTTATACTAATTATCAAAACCATGTTAATACAAGTCTAATATCTTGTATTTATAGCCCAAGAGCCAAAGGAGTCATTAACTAGTCGTTGGGGAGAGGAAAAATTATTTTATTTTGGAAAACTAGCCGTTTTCCGCCCGTTGGAGCAGTGCTGTCTGTTGGACTTGTCAACGAGTCCCCTGTTCTCGTCGATTAGTCACACATTGCCACTCATGTCAATAAATCCCTTGTGTTCATCGATGAGTGCCCTGAATTAGAAAATGTCATCAACATGAAAGTTGTGGAATTTTGTCTTAACTTTCCAGAGACACTAAGATCGTTCTTTTTTTACTTTTCTAGAAAAATTTATGCCCCAAATAACGAAAAGTGTTTAGGACTCAAGGCTGCCCTACAGTAGTGACGATTGTTTTGTTTTTCTTTATCAAAAAGCGTTTTAATTACTTAAAACATTATTGGAAAAAAGTATATGAAATATATTAATTCTAATGAAGATTAAAACTTGTCCAAATGAGTTTCCTTTTGAATATAAGATATCTTGATTAATAAAACATGTTTGAAAACCCATTTTGATATCTTATATGCTTAGTATGTCCTTTTATAAATATACTTGACTTTATTTGACGCTTTAAGACATAAAACTTGTTTTAACATAGTCGAGGCTAAGTATAAAAATGTTCTTAAAATTAGGATATTAAAAACTTATCCCTTTGAAAACATATTTGAGTTTTAGGATTCATTTGACAACTTCTTGTTTTAACTTAGAAAACTATTAATATTGAGTTTGTGACTTTAGTGCAATCCTAGTATGCATGCATTTGCTCAACTCTTACTTAGAAATCATGTAAGAAACATACTTGCAAGAGTTACAAAACATGCTACCTCACACAACCCTTATTACAAATAAGTCTATAATTAAGCTTCCTTTGGTTGTGCTTGGGTCCTTCCGAGTACGTGTCCATTTGATCTTTCCTTCTTGACGCCTACTCAGTCCGATCTTTGCCTTCGATCCAATAATTCATATATGAGCACCTGTACAAAACATGATATGCAAAGATAGGAAAATACTAGGAACAACATATAGGTTAATATCATAAAAACACATTAAACAATGATGGTGTAGCCACTAAGGCTAACATTCTCCCATTTTTTGATGATGTCTAACCTATTACTAATTTACTTAATCTTTGCATTTGTATTTATACTAATAATGGCTTTATAAGCAAAGATAAGTTTACCTAGAACCACTAATGGGTTGTTATCATCAAAAAAATGCAGTTAAACTCACATAACCTCTAAGGCTAATGTTCCCCCCCTTTTTGATGATGGCAAACCATTGGTGTTCTCCAATAGGGTGAAATTTAAAGTTCCCCCTTAATTTATGCATATTCTAAAATGGTACTAAAATATTCTCCCCTTTACTATATGCACAGCTATAATTTGCTCTCCCTTACTTTATGCATATAAGGTTTAACTATATTTTTTCATATCTATGAAGCTTTTGACCTGTAGTGCACAAGATAGAAAGTTCATTCAAAATAAAACAAGTAAGCAAAATGAACTTTTATGCAACCATATGCATTCAACCACATATGCATTTTCCATGCATTTACTTCTCCTCCTCACATAACACCACACAACATTTTCCTAACAAAGAGGACACCAAAAATCTTCTCCCCCATTTGATCATCAACAAAAAGAGAGGTACAAAAAAAATTTTATCCCCCTTAATATAAGATTCCATGGTGGTGAGGTAAGTGTGTGCTAGACACATATACCGAATATTTGCTAAACCATAACATTGGATAGCCTAGAAGGGCTTTCTTGCAAATACATGAATGTTGATTTTTAATAAAATGCCATATGATGTAGATCAATTATTCAATGCAATTTTTTAAAATGACCACAAAATATACGTGCTTGTAATTCAAGCATGGTAAATGTATCCAAACAACTTGGTAAAGAGCATGTGTATAATTTAGAAAATTCTAGGAAAATTCAAAGGATTATTGAAAATTTTGCATATTTTTCAATATACCATACAATGTTTAGGATTCAACATGCACCACTACCTATTCAATTATTTAGCATGCATTATAAAAATATTCATAAAGTTCAACCCACATGCAATGGATTTCAAGCCATGATCATTCAACATGCAAAGACTTATAATTACCATTGAATCGTCATGAAAATGATCTTTTTATCTTGCATCATTTATAAGTATTCATTAATGACAATGTGCATGAACTAGTCTAAGTGACCACTTAAGGTTAAAACACTAAGTTCAACTTGGTCACTATACTGAGACTACATAAGACTTTCAAAAGTATTTAGAATTTAAAAATAAGTTTTATGAAGTCATAATTTAAGTCGACTAGCTAGCATGTATGTCTAAAATAGATAAATGAATTCAACATGCAAGACCCTAGTCAACTATCAGCATGTAATGCACATATTTGCATCAATCAAGCAAATGATGTTCAAATCAGGCATGCAGTTCAGTATATCCAATCAATATCAAATAATATAACATTTAGAAAGTAATGGATAGTAAGCATTTAGTTCACACAAAGCATCCTATATAAAAAATAAGATATTTCTAAAATAAGCACAATACAATGAAGTATTTATTGGATGAATTTTAGATTTGCTGCTTTCCCTCAATTATACAGTCCACAAACTAAAATTTTATGATCTTCTGAAAATATTAATCATTTAAGCTTCAAGATGAGTTTAGGGCTATATGATGCAAAGTCTACAATTAATTCCCTAAAGCTCAATTTTGTATGATGGACAAAATATGCTATATTTTAAGATATTCATGCAAAAGCATATGTATATAGTATTTAAAAAATTATTTAATTAGTTAAGATCCTTTGTCCATTTAGGGGGTTTACTTAATTATGCAATAGCCAATACTATCATATAATAACCAATGATAATGATATATATATATGATAAGTGAAATAGATTGGATGTTTCACTAAAGTTCTTATATTGGCTTGATTTTCCTAAGGTTCTTATTATAATAATAATGTATATAAAATTTAAAATTTTAAGCACAAAATACTATTTAAGCATTTAAAACATTACTACCCCTTATAACCTAACAAGAATCTTATGAGTAAATTTTTTTTTTCTTTTAAGATATCTCCTAAGATAGCATGCAAATATAATCCAAGATTCAATAATGAATTTAACACAAGATGTAAATCATGAATCATGGCATGAGATAAAGTAGAAGGAGGAAGATATACCTTTTCAATTAACTTGACTTTATTTGACAATGCTCTTAGAAAATAGGAGACATGTTCTCTTAATTTGCACACGAATGGGAAGGTATTCCTCAAAGATATGATATCACAAATAAATGCTTTATTTTAGAATGCCACTTGTTGTTATGATTATTTTTACTAAAATTCAATTCATGACTGCTATGTTTAGATATTCTACTATGTATTCAAACAAGAGTATATATCATCAAAATGAATTAAGCGACTAAGAAATACATCTCTTTTCCATAAGAGATGGATTTACCTATCATAGCTTGCCTTTGAACTTAAATCTTATATGAGAAAAATAAGGTATTTCCTTTTAATAAGCTTGGAGCATATGCTATTTCAATCCATAAAGCAATAGCCAATATTTCAAAAGGAGGTTGACCAATTTTCAAAATAAAAACAATTAAAGCATTGTATTGGTTTTAATCAAATGAACTTATCAATATTGGCATGATTAAAAAAAACTCCAGAAAAATGATTTAAACAAATTAAGATGCAAAATCTGGAATTTTCACATTTTGAGCTCTTTCTAAAAAAAATAAGTGTTTTTAATTTAGCACAACGTAAATTCTCTTGGTCAACACTTATTCTATTTCACCTAGGTTTCTACCTAAATCCTATTTCCTAAACCTAGGTCCTAAGGAAGCAGTTCAAGCAATTTATGTGACTCCTTTTGGTACCCATTCCTCCTTGGATGCCAAGGGTTTTTTCTTCACTGCCCATTCAGGCTTCCTTGCTTTGCCTCTTTCTCCTCTATAAAGGCAAATATATCTAATATGACCCTTTCTTTCACAATATAAACAAATCTTGTTTTCAAGGGTGTGGGTCTTGACTTATCTGCATTATTTTTGCTTGTTGAGGCATAACCTTGTGATTTATAAGAGGATTTTGAATTCTTTTTGGAAACATAATTTTTTTTTGAACTTCCAAAGATTTCTTGGAGTTTTCTTTTCCTCTTATTACTTTGCCATGATCTTCATTTTTCTTTTTCAAGATAGTATTTTCCTTCAAAATATTTTCGATTTGATTTTTCAAAATTTTCACCTCAATTTGAAAAGATCCATGATCTTTTTGAGCCTTTTCCCTAAGACCCTCATTTTCCCTTTTTAAAGTGCAATTTTCTTCTTTCAAGATAGAACAAAGACAAGGTTCATTGCCTTTGAATTTTGACAAATTTCCTTCCAAATTTTCTATCTTTTCTTTCAAAGTTTCATGCTCTTTTTGAGAATTTAAAACAAACTCTTCATTTTTCCTTTCAAGGGATTCATTTTCTTCTTTCAAAGAAAATTCCATTTGTTTTGACAAAGCAAGCTCTTTCTCAATATTTTTATTCTTCCTTTTTACTAAAAGTAATTCATCGAATAATTTAACACAACTATTCACAATTTTATCATATGAAGGTGCATAATCCTCCTCATCCGAACTTACTTCATCTTCTTGTTCATTAGCCATGAAGCAAGGGTGTGCTTCTTTTTCATTTTCATCATCAGTGGCTAATCTATCAATTTGATCCTGTTAGAATTGGTGTATTCCCAAGAGGGGGGGGGGGGGTGAAGTGGAATTTTCAAATTTATCACCTAAGTTAAATAAAATACTCATATAAAACAACCTAGGGTCGGTCTATAATTCCAAATGCGCGGATATAAAAGATATGTGGAAATTTAAATTAAGCGCGTCATTCACATAATAACATACGCGTGCGGTAAATGTAAAGTGCAGAAATGTAAATAAACACACGATATGTTATCGAGGTTCGGCCAACTGTGCCTACGTCCCCGCCTCAAGCTCGCAAGTTAAAGGATTCCACTAATAGCTCACTTAAGGGTGGAGCGGCACCGTTTACAACCAGGTCAAATTAACACAGGGCTGACCTTAACCTTAACCAGGTCAATTAGCGGGGCTGACCTCAACCTACACGCCTTACCAGGACGACGCACCTAGCTTTTCTAATCGGGTCAAAGCCAATCCGGGACTATTCTAGGGCTAGTCTCCCTCTATAGGCTCGTGCTTGGAAATACAATAGGTTTGCTTAATAAAACAAACGGTACAGTGATTTCGCTTTCAAGTGAAGCAGATTTATACCTAGTTACGTTCAATTACATACACCACAATATGAAATAATATGTAAGCTCAATGTGGTCTAAACGGTTCAACTCTCAAAGGTATTTTCTATCAGTGTAATGCGTACGTGAGAGTGATAAACAGTATGATCTTTGTATCACAAGATATTCAGGTAAGATGTTCACACAAAGATACTAGCTAAGCAATATATGTGTATATTTCAAAGAGCGGGTTTTCTCATTCGTATGATGCTCTTGAAGTGTATATGTTTGGTTTGCAAAAGGATATTCAATCTTTGTATTCAGCAAAGGATATATGAGTTAACGAATACTGCAACAAAGATTTTATCACATAGGCAAATATCTCATCAAATATTTTCACGATAAAAACACAGTAGATATTTGAAAATGTTTTTGCAACCAAAATACAAATACGAACTTCTTAAGATATTGCAATGAATATGCAATACTCAGAAGTTTTATATAAGTCTTCTTAGGAGAGACTTATTAACAAAGTCCCCTAAGAATACTTAAGGTTTAGCTCTAAAAAAAATAAGTCAAACAATTCAAAGATAGGAGAGCAAACCAATCAAGACAAACACTCAAAACCAACTTACAAATGATGTAGGCAATATGGGAAGGTAAGATTGAGTGTGTGGAGCTTGGAAATGAGTATTATAGGGTTTTTATTTTTCAAAGAATTTTCCCTAATCAAAGTGGCTAATCATACTTAATTTTCTCAAATGAACTCATATATATAGGCAAGGGAGAAAATATGACCGTTGGGGACCTATTGGGTATTATTAGAAAAGTTTAATGATGTTTAAAGCATTTTAACCCTGTTTAAAAATATTAACTGTGGTAAAAAAATCAGGGCAACCCGAGAGGTCCGGTCGACCAGGACTCAAATGGTTCGGTCGACTATGACTCAAATGTCTCGGTCGACTAGGGGACTTTTGAACTGAAAGGCTTAGTCGACTAGGGCATTTTGAACTGCCTAGTTCGGTCGACTAGACTGCTGGGAATTCTCCCGAGAACCCTTCGGTCGACTAGGTAGTTGTAGTATAAAAGTTCTCGGTCGACCAGATGGTCAACTGTTGACCCAGGAGGGTTTTGGTCGACCAGGGCCTTTTGAACTACAGGTTTCGGCCGACCGAGTGGTCAATCTTTGACCCAAAGGAGCTTCGGTCGACTAAGGCCTTTTGAACTACCTTTGCTGGTCGACTGGATGGTCAAACTTTGACCCAAGATGTCTCGGTCGACCAGGCCAAAATGAACTGGCTTGGCTGGTCGACGGAAAGTGCATCGTGTGTGCCTTTCGGTCTCGTATTGAAGCAAACAAGCCCTATTCAAGTGCCTAACACATATATGTGAAGGTGTGAGTGTCCTAGGAGCACTTGGGGTCCTATTTGAAGACACCGAAAAAGTTCGGTGTCGGTCGACTGAAGGGTACATCCTAAGGTCTTTCTAAGGTCCTTTCTTATTCATGGTTTGTTTGAAATTACGTAGTAAATCATACATGTGATGTGTGTGAGCTTATTACAAACCAAGTACCTACTTACTATTACAGACCAATTGAATATATTACAATATGGAATAAAGCTTTGGTCTTCGGGCTTTACTTGACTTTGTGCACATCTTTATTTTAACATTCTTGATTCCTGAACAAAACCTCAAACGCTTATTAGATACAATGAGTATTTGTCATAATCAAAACCGGGCGTGACCAATAAGGTCAACAGATCCCAAGTAGCACCATTTATGGCATTATGATTCCCATTTAGAAATTTTTCTTCATTTTGACTTAGAGGGCAATTTATCATGTCATGTCTAAAGTTAGTACAATCACAACATTCAATGCATGACTCTTTTTTTTTTTTCTTTTTGTTGCATTCTTTTACTTAAAAGTTTCTTAAGTTCTCTTGTGAAGAATGTAATATCATTATCTTCAAATATTTCTTATTGATTAGCACAAGATGATTCTAAGACAAGACCATTTTCTATCTTAGGTTGTTCTAGATTTCTTGCTTCTTCAATGGTCATAGATGACTTAGGTAAAGATTGGAGAATTTTTTGAATATAATCTTCTAATGAATAAATTCTGCCAAATGCTTTTAAGTTGTTTATGAGGTGTGTGAACCGAGTGAGCATGGAAGAAATTTCATCACCACCATTTAATTTAAACAACTCAAATTCTCTAACTAGCATGCATATTTTTGTTTGTTCATTTTGAGATGGGTTTCCATAAATGTTTTCAAGTACATCCCAAATTTCTTTTGCGGTTTTACATTCGCTAATAAGACTATGTACAACATCATTTAAACCATAATAAATAATATGCATTGCTTTAAAATTGAGTTCAACTAACATTTTTTCGCTTGATAAAGCCTTTGGAATATCCTCATTCTTATCATTTTTCTTTGTGATTGAGAAGTCTCCTTTGGAGATGATCTCCCACAAATTCAATTGGTAAGCTTGAATGAAGACGGCCATTTTATTTTTCCATGCCGAGTAGTTGGAACCGTTGAACATCGGTGGTTGATAAATGGATCGTCCATATGAAGAGGTGCTCACTGAATACTCCATTGATATTTTAGGCTCTGGATTTTACTCCGAAAAATGTAAGCGCCTCACTCTGATACAACTTGTTAAACATCCCAGCTCTGGGAGTATATAGTCTAGAGGGGGGGGGGTGAATAGACTCTTTTCGCGGAATGCATATTTCTCTACAAAATAAAAACACTTTGAAAGATACAAGAAATTATATCACAATATAAGTAAATGTAAATCATGCGCAATACAAATAAAATGAAGAAAAGGGTAGAGAAAATTAACATCGGTATTTTTATGTGGTTCGGCACCAAGCCTACGTTCACGCCTTGGGACCAATACAAGTATTCCACAGTCCATTAAGGAACTCCTTCACCAGCAAAGAAGCCTTACAACTCGGGAACAAATCCCTACCATGCTCACCAAAAGTCATAAGGATCACCAAGATGCCTTGCTAGTTTGGCTCACAAAGAACCTTCACCAAATGGTTCACAAAGAACCTTACAACAAATAGATGATTACAAAGAAATGCCCCTCACAATGAGTTGATAACAATTATAACACAATCTCATACTACTCTCTTAAGAAATGATTCAAACAAGATGAACGAGTAAGAGAGATTGAGCACTTTGTGAATGAGTAATTAAAATGCAAGTGCAAAGTGTTAGGTTTTGGATTTAAAGATGTTTTTCTCTAAAATGCTCGTACTAATGATCATAAAAACCATCAAAACCATGTTAATACAAGTCTAATAGCTTGTATTTATAGCCCAAGAGCCAAAGGAGTCGTTAACTATCCATTGGGGAGAAGAAAAATTATTTTATTTAATAAACTAGCTATTTTATACCCGTTGGAGCAGT
Organism: Malania oleifera; assembly: GCF_029873635.1. Lineage (NCBI taxonomy): Eukaryota > Viridiplantae > Streptophyta > Magnoliopsida > Santalales > Ximeniaceae > Malania > Malania oleifera. The sequence continues at coordinate 61,066,289 of NC_080420.1, forward strand.
GCTACCTATTGGACTCGTTGACGAGTCTCCTACTCTCGTTGACCAGTCACACACTTCCACTCATCGACGAATCCCCTATGTTCGTCAACGAGTGCCCTGAATTAGAAAAAGTCATCAACATGAAAGTTGTGGAATTTTGTCTTAACTTTCCAGGGATACCAAGATTGTTTTTTTTTTTTTGGACTTTTTTAGAAAACTTTATGCCGCAAATACCGAAGGGCGTTCAGGACTCAATGCTGCACTATGGTAGTGACGATTGCTTTGTTTTTCCTTGTCAAAAAGCATTTTAATGACTTAAAACACTCTTGGACAAAAGTATATGAAATATATTAAATCTAGTGAAGATTAAAACTTGTCCAAATGAGTTTCCTTTTGAATATAAGATATCTTGATTAATAACACATGTTTGAAAACCCATTTTGATATCTTATATGCTTAGTATGTCCTTTTATAAATATACTTGACTTTATTTGAAGCTTTAAGACATAAAACTTGTTTTAACACAATCGAGACTAAGTATAAAAATGTTCTTAAAACTAGGATGTTAAAAATTTGTCCCTTTGAAAACATATTTGGGTTTTAGAATTCATTTGACAACTTCTTGTTTTAACTTAGAAAACTATGAATATTGAGTTTGTGACTTTAGTACAATCCTATATACGCATGTGTCCTAGTATGCATGCATTTGCTTAACTCTTACTCAAAAATCATGCAAGAAACACACTAACAAGAGTTACAAAACATATTACCTCACACAACCCTTATTACAAATAATTCTATAATTACGCTTCCTTTGGTTGTGTTTGGGTCCTTCTGAGTACGTGTCCATTTGATCTTTTCTTCTTGACGTCTACTCGGTTCCATCTTTGCCTTTGATCCAATAAATCATGTACGAGTACCTATACTAAACATGATCTGCAAAGATAGGAAAACACTAGGAACAACGTATAGGTTAAAATCATCAAAACACATTTAACAATGATGGTGTAGCCACTAAGGCTAACATGTCTCCTTCAAGTTCTCTTGAATATACCCCCCCTTTTTAGCCTTATTTTTGCTTCCTTTTTATAGAGAAATGGAAGCAAGAGTTGTTGCCCTAATCCCCAACTTCTAAAAATGCCCTTTTAAGACAAGGAAACCCTTTCCTGGTCTTATAAGGGTGTTTGGAAGAAATCTTTCTTAAAGCTAGAGAGAAAATCCCTATCCAAGATAGGAATAAGCCCCTATTGGGTGGGAAAAACGCAACTAAACACGGAAAAAAATAACATTAGAAGCCTCAACTTGGTTTAAAATCAAATTGCACAACAAAAGGGATTATAAAAAGGTAAGGAAGTCATAATTAATTGTTTCTTAACCAATTATAGTCCAGCGTTTCCCAATTAATTAATAAATCCCAAAGTTTATTAAAGTCGACCCTGGACAAAATTAGGTATCTACAAATGTCATTAAAGTCACAAATTGAAGCACGAAGAAGATGGTAAGCTCAAAAGAAGCTTCAACTTTATTACTTGTTCAAATAATATGACTTCATTTTTTAAATTTAAAGCTTTAAGTACAATACAAACTTACATCTAATACAACTATAGATAAAACTTCTTAATTATATCTGAGTTGGAAGATTGTTGAAATTCTTCATCATCCATATTCGCTAGAAGCACAAACTCCTCTCAACAAAAACTTCTTCACTACATAGGGACCTTTGTAGTTTGGAGTGAACTTTCCTCTAAGATCATTTTTATGTTTGATGTGGACCTTCATCATCCATTTAAGGAACATTCTTTTGAATTTATATTTCACAAGTTTACAATTTGGCTAAACTAGTATTTTATAAGTTACCATATCTGTATCTAATCTATGCATATCCTTATAAGATCAAGAAAATACATATTTAAACACATGTAACAATGCCACCACTTCTTGTCTTTTCTAAGGGCTCATCGATACTAATATTCACCTTTTGTGGAGAATCTACCATTTCCAAGTTCACAACTTCTACAACTTCTGTATGTGGTTTAGTTTGCTTATTCGCATGCTCCAATATCCTTAAAAGTTCCTTTCATTGCTTTAATTCGTTTTCTCCTTTACTAAGGCTAATTAAGGCACTTTCATTGCAATCAACATCATTTTCGTGGTAGAGGGAAGATTTTATTTTATTTTTTGCATGGAAAAAATAAAATAACTCTAAAAGAACAAAATAAAGAAACTAGGATGGTACAAACACAAAAGAAAAGTAAAGGATAAGCTGATTTACTACAGAGAGTCTTTCTTTGGTCACAACTCAGACCAAAGAAAGAATAATCTTTAGCAAATCATTCATACATGGGTAGGACCACAGTGGTCCAATTGTTAAGAGACCCAATGCAAATCTAGGAACATCTAGATGATGTTCCTTTTGACCAATCATGTCGATTGACATCTTGTTATCTAAAGTATTAGAAAATTCCTTGGACTTGACATCCTCCTATGGTATAGTCTCTAATCCATGACGTATAACATATGAAAAAGGCTTTGGAAAAGTGTAACAAATATATGGGATCACCAGTCCAAGCTTAATTGATATTCTTCCTTTAATTTTGGCCAACCTTTTCTCTATATGTAAAGCAATTGCCTTACTTTTGTCTTTCCTAGATGGCTAAAAACCTAAAACAAATGTATCTCTGTGGGTTTTTAAAACTATTGGCTTAGTTATCCTTTGTAAATGCTTTTTCTATTCCTTTTCCAATTTCATACTTTTGTTTCAACATTTATCTAGTTGTCATTATACTAACTTCTGTAAACTTCAATTTTGGAACGTCTGCATTGTCGCTACCAAGATCTAAAGAGACATTATTCCAAAGGTATTGTAAGGACAATCCATTTGTGTATCCTTAGTTTCAATAAAGGGTACCATTCCTAGCTTAACAGTGCCAATATATTCATCCCTTGTTATGGTAATCAGATGATATCCATAGAAAAATTTTAGTTTTGATGCAAAAAAAGACTATTGCACGTGCTATACGGATCCATAACCTACCTAGTAATATGTTGAAGGAAAGCAAAATCTCTAGGACTTGGAAAGCACCTGTGAAATTGCATAAACCAATTTCAATATACAAATGAACTTATCCAACTATTTCTCTTATAGTCCCATCAAAGGCTCTAATTGTTAGTTTAATTTTCCCTATTAATGACTTGCTTACTCCCAAGTTTGCCAATGTATAGTACAAACAAACATTAACAACTAAACCATTGACTACCAAAACTCGAGGTATGATCATCTAACCATGTTTCAAAATTATATGCAGTAGGGTCACTTGACTTCATCCATCAACTAGGATCTCTTCATTTGTATAGGTTATGTTATTGAATAAATTCTTAAACTATTCAACTAGCACATTCTGGGGAAAGTGAGCTTTAGTAAAGCATTTTGATGACTTTTTGATGTTGTGAGTAAGTTAAGTGTTGAAATCTAGTTGGTATTTTGTTCAACTGCTCCATGATAATGTATTACCTAGTATTGTATTTCTATAGAAACTTCATCATTTCTCCATCACCGATTTTACTTTATTTTAATCAATCACTTTCTCTTTTTTTTTTTTCTCCAATTTTTATTTTACCATTTAATCTTCTTTCTAACTTTTTTGGAGTGTAGCAACGCCCGCTTCTTTTCATACCTCTAGCTCTGGTAAGAATAGTTACACTAGTTGACTTAGCTGAACTCATAATTTATTTCTTATACTTCCAAGGCATGGCCTTGTTTGAGGAATATGGAAATAGAATTGGTGGCTTGAAAATTAAAGGTTAAATTTTAGGCATGCACATTGGGTTATATTTGGATAAAGGTTGGTGTATAAGTGACGGTGATGAAATATGTTAGCTGGCTGATGACGTTGAATTCAAATACTTCGAAGGCATTAAGGGATGAGCTTAAAGGATTAGGAAATGGATTTTTATTTTTATTTGTATTTTTAACATTAGGATTGAAATGTCTCCAGCTAGTTGGACTTTCATTATATTGGTATCAATGAGGTCTTGGTCTCTATGTTTAAAGGCTAAACAAGTATTGGTTGAATGACCAAGTGCATTTATATCTATGCTCAAGTTATGTTTAGATTATAAAATCTTATATTTTTTCTTGGTTTCATAGGTACCAATAAAATATTCTGTTTAGCTACAAGTTGGTGATATAAGTCAATCAAAGGAATTGAGAGTAGTGAATTCCCTTATTGGTCTGGGAGTATGATTGGTTTGGTTTGGATTGACATTTGATGAGCTAAGTATATTACTTTATGAGTTGAAAACTGGTTGAGTAGTATAAGTGCAAACAATAGTTGGGGTTTGGTTGCCTTGAGGTACTATACTCAATTCACCTTCTTTCTTTTCCTTCTTGACAAGGATTTTTTTTTTCTAGTAACTTGTTCTGATGACCACATAGTAGTGTAATCTATCAAATTCCTTGACTTCAAACCACTTTCTATCCTCTCATCAATAGTCAAAACTATTGCAAAGTTAGGAAAACTTTGTGAGATCTTCTTATCATAATACATCCCTTTCAATGTCCTCACAAAAGTGTTAACCATTGCAATGTTTGACAAAGGTTGATTAACTTGAGCAACAACATCTCTCCATATTTGAGCATTATCTTTGAAGGTCTCTAAGCTATTCTTTTCCATGTTTTGAAGAGTCACCTGATCAATTTCAGTAGCTACATTAAAGTCATATTGCTTTAGGAAAAAGTTAGCCAAAACCTTCCATTTTTGAACTTGACTTTTGTTCAGTGAGGCATGCCATTTCATACTTGGATTAGTAATGCTCATATGGAATACACACATTAAGAGCTTTTGGTTCTTAGCATAAGGAGTCATATTCTATGCATACATCTACAAGTGGATTTTAGGACATCCTACCCCATTATACTTGTCAAAGTCAAGTACTTTAAACTTATCTGGTTAGGCATAAGTCCTCAAAATCCCCTTACACCTCCATCTTATTTTCCTTGAATTGATCTTTACTGCTCTTTATGCCATATGATCTTTATTACCCACCGATTAACCCTATTATTCTTTTGGCTTAGCATACTTAGGTTGCTTAGTGCTAGCCCCTTGTCAATTTATGTGAATAAAAGTGGATTATTGGGAAATTGGTGGTGCAAATGATGGTTAAGCTTCATTAGTTACTATTGATTGCCCTTTTATTAGTCAAACTAGATCTATTATATATTCTCCAAAGCCTTTATCTTGTTTTTCAAATGGATACAATTCATTTTAACTAGATTTTGGAAACTCCTTGCTTTGTGACCGAGTTTTAGTAATGATTAGGTCACGAGTAGCTTGAGATTTTTTCTTTCATCGAAACTTTTTGATAAATATATGAAGTGAATTACATAAATCAAGATACATATAATAGAGAAAAGTAAAACATTCCAAGCAACAAACACATGGAAAAAAAATTTTAATTGCATAATTAATACCACATTCCAAATAACCCTTGGTTTCGTAGTCCATATGAGGATTTTGCTTTCCCACGAGGTATATGCTACTACTTTTCATGTAATAAAAATTACACTAAAAATATTAAATGGAGACAATAAACTAAACATTTCATTAATCACTAAAGTATTTGATTACATATTCTACTCATTTGAAGGGAGTGCACTTACATTCTTTGCCTAAAATACATCATTAGCCCTTTTGAAATAGGCTAGTACATATGAAAGCAAATCAAGTAAATAAGTTAACTTTAATGGAATCACCTAATCTAAAGCACCCTGCACCATATGAGAGAGAACTTGAGCTGGTTTACCAGCCTATTGAAATAGAGGATCTAATGTCAGAGCTTATCCTACATTACATGGTATACCAACATAATAATATGAAGCTTCTCCTAAGTATTTTTTTTTTTGTAAGCTTGAAGCTCAGAAAACTATTTCTCTCTAAAGTTTATAACCATCACTTGTTCCTGGATGTAAGTTTGTTGAGCTTCCATCTCTTACTGCTACTTATGAATCACAACCTTTGACTCCTATAGATTTGTCCCTAAATCCTAGTTTATAGCCAAAAGTTTATGTACTTTATCCTCTAAATCTTCTACTTGTTAAGCCTTCTTAGCTAATTTAGCTTTCTTAACCTCTAAGTCCATCTTCTACCTTTTAAGAACCTAATTTTGCTTTGTTAGCTCATCCACCTCATCTTGAAGTCTATTTTTCAATTCTTTATACTATTTCTTCTTGTTCTCTATAGCTTTCCATCCCCTTTTAGTTACCTAAATAATTGTATCCAAGTCCATAATTTGGGCTCCTAGATTCTCTCCTTCTTCAACCTTGTATCTTAGCTATTTAATTAGCTTCTTCTTTGATCCTTCTAGCCTAGTTACCTACTCTTGCCATTTTTTATGATAGACTTGCCACCTAGCCTATAATTCTTCATAGTAATCCTCTATCTTAGTTGGTTGAGGCATATACTTATTTGGTCTCTATACTTTGGGAACCTTATAAGCTTTGCCTATCCCTATTTGCCAAGTTGGGTGTCTAAGTGAAGTATGTGTGGTGCTTCCTTTCCTTCTTAATTTTTTTTAGAGTCATTGAAGCTAACTTAGCTTCCTTAATCATTTGTGGAGTTGTAGCACTTCGGTACTTGCACTAAAATTGATGCAAACCTATTATCATTGGTGTCAGCCTGGGTGTGCATCTAGAGCGGGGGTGAATAGACGTATTTCAGGAATATATAACTTTTTCTACAAAATAACTTTGGGCTAGAAACAAGTGAAATATATCACAATAAATAAATAAAAAAGATTCATAACAAATAAATAGTGAAGGGAGAGAAAACCTCAACACAACAATGTTAACGTGGTTTGGCACCAAGCCTACGTCCACGCCTTGAGAGCAAGTCAAGGATTCCCAAAATCCACTAAGCAATCCTCCTTCAAGATGGAGAAGCCTTTACAATCATGGGTACACACCCTGGCTACTCACCAAGAGCTACAACAAGATGCTCACCAAGAGTCACCTTACAAAGGCTCTTTGAACCCCCTCAATACAATGAATCAAATCAAATAGATGTAACTTCAAAGTTCTCCTTCTTGAGCTGATAATATAAATCCAAACCTCACACTATTCTCTTTGTAAATGATGTGTAAGACAAGAGTAAAGAGAAAAAAGAGTTTGAGAGCAAAGATGAATCCCTAGAACAAATGCTTAATGAATGTGCTCAACAACCAAGTGTTTAACTAGCTTAAAATGAATACACAAGACTCATATTAAAGGGCAAGGGGATGAGAAGCTCACTAGAGCGCTGTTGGGCAATAATGGACAAAAGATAATTTAAAACTAACCATTGTTGTGCATTAAATGTGTTCTTCCGCCCAACACTCATCGAAAATTCCATGACTTCACCGACGATTCCATGACTTCATCGACGAGTCTTACTCATGCATCCATTGATGAATCCCTTGTGTTCATCGACGAGTCTTTTTTGCTTAATTCAGATAGGTCTTGGTTTCTTTTCATCGATGATTCCCCTATATACGTCGACAAGACACTCATATACATTCGTTAACGAATCCCTGCATTCGTCGACGAGTCACCTCTGAGATTTTAGGTGGCCTCGAGATCTCTTCATCAATGAGTCCAATACACTCATCGAAGAGTCACTCTGTTTTTTACTTTAATAAAAACTTAAATGAAATGGACAAGTTCCAAAAAATAATATTTTGTTCAAGTTAAAAACAAATCTTGTCCAAAATTATTTTTACCAGTTATAAGATGTCTTGATTTGATAAAATACATTCGAAAGCCATTTGACATCTTATCCAGTTAAGTGGCTCAATATGCATGTGTGAACTTGGTTTTCATGTCTTAGCCTTTTGTGAACTATATGCACATGCAATTTGCTCATTTCTTGGAAGATACTCTTGACCACACCATATTTACAAGAGTTCTAACATACGTCCTATCTCTCACACACACAACCCAAAAAAAATACAATTAATTTAGAGTTTTATATATGCTTTGTTTGGGTGGTTAAGCTCCGGATGTGCAATGTGTGGAACTTTATTGATGGTCATTTGCACCTTTCTTGTTCGATATATGTTTGACCCTTATGATTACCTTGGAACTGTCCTGTATATCTGAACTAAACTTGAGGAAAAATGTTAGTATACTTAAGAACCACTAATGGGTTGTTGTCATCAAAACAAGACGGAATGAAAACCCTTAGCCACTAGGGCTAACAATTGGTATGAACTAAAAGTTACCAAGCTAATGGAGAGCTAGAGCTAGAGCATAGCTGATACATCATCTAGCACCTGAAAGTTGAATTCATGACAAAGTCCAATGTATCAACAACATAGATTTGACTGGCATTCACTTAGCTACCCACTTGATCACCTTATTTTCTAGCTTGTTTAACACCTTATCAGTGTTAACATTTTAAGGTCCTAAAGTGCTATCAAATATGTTAGCCTTAGTGGCTACATAATCCAAATTGTCAGATTTTGATGATAACAACCCATTAGTGACTCTGAGTAAACTAATCTTTGCATATCAAGTTATGACAGGTACAAATTCAAGTGCAAAGATCAAGTAAATACTTAACATGTTAAACATCATAAAAAAGGGGGAGATTGTTAGCCTTGGTGGCTACATGATCATATTTGATGTATTTTGATGATATTAACCTAATAGTTCCAAGTTTAACCTATCTTTGCAAATCAAATTAGTACAGGTAAAAGTGAAAAATACATGAAGGTACTGGATCAAATGCAAAGATCAGATTAAGTGGATATTCGAGTAGGAAAGATTAAAGTGGACAATTACTCGGAAGGACTCAAGCACATCCAACAAAGTCTTAGTGTAATAGGGAGTGTTTGAGGTAGGTAACTTTGGCGGTATTGTTTCACCATTGAGCAAATGCATTTCATATTAGAATACAAGTATATAGGATATCACCAAACTCTTAGAACAACACTTAATGAGTTTTCAAAAAAAAAAAACAAAGAGTTTCTTATATATATATATATATATATATAAATATCTATCCTATACTTACTATGTTTTTATAAAGGAAAAGTTTTAAATCATTTTAGCATTGTAAATCTTTTATATACTTAGTCCTAGTTGGCAAAACCATTGACGGTTTTGGGCCAAGTGCATCGATGGTTTCAGGCAAAGAGTTAATTCATTTTTTTCCTGAAGAAACCGTCGATGGTTTGGGAGAATTCGTCGATGGTTTGCGTCGGGATTCTACACCCAACGGCTATAAATGACTAGTTTTCAAAGTAAACAAATAATATATTAGTCCAATAACCATAAAGCGGCTAGTTACTCATTTTGCCTATAAATACAAGTCTAAAGGCTTGTTTAAAGATTGGTCTTAGTGATTAACTTATTTTGACTATCATTCACAAACACTTTGCATTTAGTTAATCATCTCAAGTGCTCAATATCTTTTTTGCTCTCTAATCTTGTGTTGATTCATTACTTGAGATATTTGTGTGAGGTTTTTATTGTATCAAATATCCACTCATTCAAAGAGCTTTGTTGTATTTCATATTCATCTTGTAATGGTTCTTTGTGAACCAAGTTTTAAAGGGATTGGTTCCCTTGTTTGGGCTCTTTGTGAGCAATAGGGATTGGTTCCCGTGTGAAGGTTCTTAGTGAACCGAATTGCATGGATTCTTGGTGAACCTTCTTGAAAGGCTATGGGTAGGAGTTAAGGGATTGGTTCCCTTGGAAAAAAACTTAGTGAGAAAAAGGGATTTGATCCCGTGTGTAAAGGCTTCTCCGCCGGTGAAGGAGGTTGATAGTGGATTAAGAATCCTTGAGTGTACCTCAAGGTGTGACGTAGGCAAGGGGCTGAACCACATTAATATCGTTTGTCAAGCTTCTCTTCCCTAATCTTTAATTTACGTCTTGTGCATGATTTATATTCTTTATATTGCGATATAATTGTTTACACCTTGGCAAGATTTTATATTTTGTAGAGGAAAACTAATATACGCAAAAGAGTCCATTCACCCCCCTCTAGACTCAACTCTAAGGCCAACAATTCATATCAGAGCAAGGCACTTACATTATTGGAGTAACTTCTAGAGCGGAAAGATCGAATGGTTTATATGGTGAACACCTCTTCTTCCCTAGGACAATCAATAAACAAAGTACCGGAGTTTGACGACACCAACTACTTCTTGTGGAAAAATTGAATGACCGTCTTCATTCAATCATATGTTTGGATTTGAGGGAGATCATATCAAATGGAGACTTCTCATTCACAAAGAAAAATGACAAGAATGAAGATATTTCGAAGATGAGAATGGAGCTATGAACAAGCGAAAAGAGGTTAGTAGAACTCAATTTTAAAGCAAGACATTGTCTTAACATTACTTTGAATGATAATGAATATAGTTGTATTTGCGGATATAAAACCACAAAAGAAATGTGGGATATGCTTCAAAACACATATGAAGATACATATCAAGATAAACAATCAAACATATGCATGCTAGTTAGAGAATATGAGATGTTTAGAATGAATGAAGGTGAAGAAATTACATTTATGATTACTTGGTTCACACACCTCATAACCAACTTAAAAGCACTTGGTAGAACTTATTCATTAGAAGATTATAATCAAAAAGTTTTCCAAACTTTACTTGAGTCATCAATGATCATTGAGAAGCCTAAGAAATAAATAGGCTTTACCTTAGATTCATCTAGTGCTACTCACCAATACACATTAGAAGAAGATGAAGATAGTGAGGATGATATAACACTCTTCACAAGAAAACTTAAGAAACTCTTAAGTGAGAGAAGGCAGTGAAAACTAAGGTGTAGGCCCAAGAGGGGGGGGGTCAATTGGATTTAAAAATTTCTTTTACTTCTTTTTAATGTATTCTTGACTTCTTGTTGATTTACCAAATACACAACCAATACTTAAAATAATATCCAATCCACAACCATATACCAATAAAGTATTTAAACAATCAAGTAATCAATCAATCAACCAAACCAATCAATTTTTCCAATCAACCACAATATCCAATCAAGATGGTTATTTTGTTTGCAGCCCTCCATATATGAATTTGTAAGTCTTGTAGAGAATGTAATTTGTTTCACAATTTAATATTCAACAAAACATTCATACTTTTCCCAAAATTCAGAATTCAAATAAACTTTTAGTAAATTTATCTTTGGGAGTTAACCAAGTAATGTACTCCCTTATGGTTTCTGCAAAGTATGGTTTAACCAACGCACTCCCTTTCAGTTTTCACAATCCCAAATCAAAATTAGAATTTAAGTTTACTTGATTTCCAAATATATGTAGTATATATAATTAAGAAATTAAATCATCCACACAACTTATATGTGCTAAAAATAAAGAGTAAGGGAAAGAGAGAGTGAGATCGGGATTTTTACGAGGTTCGCCTTATACCCAGCCTACGTCCTCGCCTTTGGTAAACCACCAAAGGATTCACTAAAATTAGTTCCTTTTCTAGGCGAAATAACACCGTTTACACACTTCTTCAATAGGCTAGAGCCCGCCTCTCCAAACGATGTACCCTCATTTCGTCACTCCTTCAATTAGGTTAGAGCCCTCCTCTCTAAGCGATATCCCCACACTTAGCCAACGATCCAAATAACCTTGAACCGTCAATATCTACAAGATACAAATCAAATAGATGTGTGCAAAGAATGCTCTCACAAAGAGCTGATTAGTACAAGTTAAATCTATATACTTCAATCAAATTCACAATATAGAAATATGAAGCTCAAGAAGATATCATTGTAAGCCTTCTTTCTAGGTTGAAAGAACTAAGAGTAGACTCAGAATTTTCTTAATAAATTCACAGCAAATCTCAGTAGTGAAATTTAGAAATTGATTGCACAAGAGAGCTTTGAGAGAATTGGGAGATTTGAGAGCAAGAAAGCTTGTTTGCTGTATTTTCTTGGTGTGATTAATCCTTAGCCTTGGGGGGTTATTTATAGATGAGAAATCAAGTCTATTTTGTGTTGCCCAAGTGACTTGGAGTGTTTCCCAAGCTTATAGAAAGTTTGGAGCACAAGAAATATAAGTTTGAATTTTAAAACTTTTAAAAAATATGACTGTTAATAGTGTTCAGGTGCCTGAAGTCTTGGGGTTAGTCGCCTGAGGTTCTTCTGTCTGCTATTTAGGCACCTAAACAGACAAGGTCAGTCACCTAATAGCTTTCATCCCCTTTTAGTATTTTGGCCATAACTTTTTCTATACAACTCCAAATTAGGTGTTATTGGTGTACAAAGAAAGGTAAGATAAATCCTACAACGTTTATGTTGAACACTTTTTAAAATAAGGAGCATTTGATAGATAAAAATGCACCTCAATGCGGATGTAAAAAAAATGGTAGCATTTGAAAAACCTCTTTTTGGTGCTTTTCATTCCAAAAATAATTTTAACCTTTTTGAAATATATTTTGACCTTATAAAAATATTTTTCAAGTATTTTAAAAGGTATCTAGGTCCAAGAAGTTAACCTAAGAGCTTCATGTATCCATATTGAAATTATTTGAAGTACTTACATAAAACTTCCTTAAGATTCCTTGAACTCTTGAAGTCTTCATGTATGTCCTTACTTTGAGTCCATCTTTTCTTCAAGCTTTCAATGTACTTTAGGTTTTTAGCAAGTTCTCTTTAATATGCATGCTCTCATAATCTTCAAGCTTTTTTTAAATCACCTTTAAATCCATGCTTTGACTCTTTTAAGCTTCATTTGATCCTTGTGAACACTTTGACCTTGCTTTCACATATGTGATCCTTGTCAGTTCTGAAATATCACCACTCAACCAAAAATGTTAAGTTCCGAGCACTTTGACCTCTTTCACATATGTGATCCTTGTGAGTTCTAAAATATCATCACTCAACCAAAAATGTTAAGTTCCACTTGTTTGTTAGCATCAAAACAAAATTTTATGCCTTGTAAGGCCAATAGGCAGTAGGGTAGGCAAATAGGAAAAGAAGAGTCAAGTAATAATAGTATTGATAGTTATGGTGTGATCCCAAGAGGGAGGGGGTGAATTAGGATTTAAAACTTTTTGGCTAAATTAAATTTACGCCGATTCACCACAAATTATATCCCATTCAAAATATACGCGTGTATGTAAAATAAGTAAACAATGAATACATACATACACGTGTGGAGCATATCTCATTTAAATTAAATGTGTGTATGTAAAATAATTATAATACTAAATGAACAAGAATACTTGTACGAAATTTAAAGTGTAGAAATTAAATGAGAGAGAGAGAGAGAGAGAGAGAGAGAGAGAGAGAGAGAGAGACACACACACACACACACAAACACACAAAAGATTTGTTATCGAGGTTTAGCCAATTCTGCCTATGTCCTCGCCTTGGGCAAAACCCCAAGGATTTCACTAACCTACTCATTTAAACAGGTGGAGTAGAAGCCGTTTACACTTCTCCTTATGGGGTGGAGTCTCCCCAGCTCATTTGCTGGGCGGAGTCAAACCAGTTCTCCTTACAAGGTGGAGTCTCCCCAACTCAATTACCGGACTAAGCCAAACTAGTTCCTCTTTACAGAGCGGAGTCTCCCTAGATTAATTACCAGGTTAAGCTAAAATGGTACATAAAATGGTTTTTGTACAAAGAAATACTTCTGAAAAAGCTGAGTTGTACACATTAAAATCTAAATGCACTCTCATATGATTTAAAATGAAGCCTTGTACAGTTTATAAAAAAATCCTCTCAAAATATTTTTCAAGCAAATCGGTGAGAGTATGGAAAATGATTTTGCTTTTTTGAAAATGACCTTTCAAAATTCCAATACTATTAGGCATTGAGCAAGATATATGAAAGTGAATATTAGCTCAAGCCATTGTCAAGAAACTTTTTAAGCACAATATATTCTCAAAGCATTCTTGAACTAACCCCAAAGTTTTTCTCCCAAAAATATATTCAAGAATAAGATTAGGAGAAACTAGGGTTTTCTTTAAATGATTGACCTTATAAAGATAAGAAGACTTAAGAGCAAAATATATATGAGATTTAAATATATGCTCAAGTCTTACTTGGATAAACATAATATTTCTCCAAAAAAATTTTTTACAAAGAAGAGTATGGGACAAATATTATCTTTGAAGAACATTTAAAAATCAAGGAAATCAAGCATAATATATATGAAAGATGATACATGCTTGAGCCTCTTCAAAATAAAACCCCCAAAAAATTTTCCCCAAAAATATTTTCAAGAAGGAGTAGGAGAAATAGCATAAATGGGGTATAAAGATGTGGGAGAATCAAAATATAATCAAACCTATTAGCAAGGTGATTCTCCAACTCTTTTCAAGTGTATAAGGCTTGTATTTATAGGCAAATACCATTTCTTGCCGTTTTGTGGCCGTTGGGGGAGTAATATATATATTTTTTATTTTGAAATCTAGTCGTTGAGCATTCTAACGCCGTACAAAATCGTCAATGGTTTTTCTGGGCTCTCCCAAACCGTTGACTGTTTTTTCCTAAAAGCCTTCAACATGAAAAGAATTTTTTGCTGCGGATACCTTCCAGTATTTGGGCATAACGTTTTCTATAAAACTCCAATTTGAACGTTCTTGGTATCAATAGAAAACTAAGAGAAAATCCCAAAAATTTCATGTTGGACACCATTTAAGATAAGGAGTGTTTGATAGAGAGAAGTACTCATTAATGCGATCGAAGAAATATGAAGGGGTTTTTTAAAAGAGCTTGTTTTGGAAAACTGTTTACTAAAAAGTTTAGGCCCCTAAGGTCAATCTAAGGTCAGGTAGAGCTTCAATTTAAATCAAATGATATACATGCACAAATTGAAACCTAATTACTATTACAACTTAAAGAATAAATAAAATCTTCCTGCTTTTGTTTCTTAATACTCCATGGAATACACCAAAATTTGTGCTCGATTAGGTACTCCTTGGCTTCCATTTTGCATCCCTCATTTGCGCCTTCTGCATCATAAGTCTGTTCAAAGACTAAAGGCACAAAATGAGATGTTGTGGTTTGTCATAATCAAAACAGGGATCGGACTCTAAAAGTCAACAATTTCCTTTTTTTGATGATGACGAAAATAGGAGAAAAATTGGGATTGCCTGACAAGGCTCCCCTTTACAAAATGCATAATTTAAAGTGATATTAAATAAAGTTCATATTCATAGATGAAGACTTTAGAAATTTATATGTTAAGCATTTAAGTTTAGTGATTGAATGTGCGTTTATGTATTGAAGCTTACTTTAAAAGATATTCAATTTAGCACATTTATCATTTTCCATTTTGAAAAACAAAAGGATAGGGAGATATCAAATTTTGCTCCTCAATCTTCTCCCCCTTTTTTCATCAGCAAAAGGGCCAAAAAAAATATTTTTAGTTAATATTCTCCCCCTTTTGCCTTTGAATTTTGAAACTTCAAGACAAAAAGAATTTAAGAAACACAGGTCATGAAAGTCTTTTAAGCACACAAGCAAGACATAAGATTTATCTATTACAAGTTCATTCATTGCTTTAAAAATAATTTAAATTCAACTTCCCTTTATGATATTACTAATAAGTTCTATGGATTGTGCTTGTTGAAAAAGAAACTTTAAAGATCATGCAAGCTATGTTTTTTTGGTAAACATTTAAGCACAAGACATTATATATATATATATATATATATATATATATATATATACTGGAAAAATACGGCCATATAGATCCTAAGGATATGGCAATTTAAATCAAGATCATATGGCTACACAAATGATTGTGGCTAAACAACATATTTCAAATTAATATTTTCAATAAAATCATCACATTTAAACACACAAACCACACAAAACTTCTAATCTAAGCTAAAATATGGGCGAGTACGACAAGATATGAAAATTTAATTTCAAGAGCTCCCCCTATTGATTTGAAAAGCGGGCTTAGATGAAGTTAACTGCTTATACTGACAACAAATGTGAAAAATTCCTTAACATAGTATAAGCAATGAATATGAGTCCTAAAAAAACATTTACTGGATATTAATTAAGACTATTTTTATCTAGTCAGTAAAATCATTCTATAGAATACACATGTATGGAAGATTGAAATTAAGTCCTACAATGGTGTTCATATATCCAAGAACAATCCATATCATAGTATAAATCCATAACAAATAGTATATGATGTTCATGGATTCCATAAAAACTTAGGACTCAAAAAAAAAAAAAAAATGATGCATGTGAATCCACAAGAATACTATAATAAAGCTCTATCTTATTTTCTAATGATGATGGGGCTCAGCTCCCCTGTATGTTTGCATGCACACATGAATGCATTTTCAGATAAGGATGATATTCAATTTTCACGCATTCATCATATATTCATCCTACATAAGAATTTCAACATGTAACAAATATGGGCATTCAGCACACAAGTAGGACATATTGCATTTTAATCAGCGCTTGATAACCAATCAAGGCTATATTCAAAAGGTATGCAATAGGGGTTCTATAAAGAGATGACACAACTCAAAATACACAATCAGCGTGTGCAAAATGAAAATTCCCCCTAATTCATGTATTTCCTCTAGTTAATGTATTTCCCCTAGTTACAAGGACTTGAAAATTATAACATGATTATTGACCATTTGGGTCCTACATTAAGTACATAACCCAAGTGTTGGAATTGGTGTATTCCCAAGAGGGGGGGGTGAATTGGAATTTTAGAATTTATTACCTAGGTTGAACCGGATAAACAACAATATATACACAACCTAGGGTCTACCTATTTAATTTCCAAATGCGTAGATAATTATAATGTGAAATTTAAGTCATACGCATCATTCACCCATAACATACATGTGCGGTAAATATAAAGTGCGGAAATATAAATGAACACACGATATGTTATCGGGGTTCGGCCAACCGTGCCTACGTCCCCGCCTCAAGCTCCCAAGCTAGAGGATTCCACTAATAGCTCACTTAAGGGTGGAGCGGCACCGTTTACAACCAGGTCAAATTAACATAGGGCTGACCTCAACCTTAACCAGGTCAATTAGTGGGGCTGACCTCAACCTACACGCCTTAACAGGACGACGCACCTAGCTTTCCTAACCGGGTCTAAGCCAATCCGGGACTATTCCAGGGCTAGTCTCCCTCTTCAGGCCCGTGCCTGGAGATACAACCAATGTGTATTATACTGAAATGGTACAGTGATTGTGCTTTCAAGTAAAGCAGATATGTACCCAGATTCGCGCAATAATATACACCACAAATATGAAATAATATGTAAGCTCAATGTGGTCTAGATGATTCAACTCTCAAAGGTATTTTCTATCGGTGTAAAGCGTACGTGAGAGTGTCAAACAAACAATCTTTGTATCACAAGATATTCAACAAATAGTTTCACACAAAGATGTCAAGTCTTATGTATTTCAATCATTAAGATATCTCAAGCATGTATGTATTAAACGATGTATATGCTTGGTTTGCAAAAGACGTGTAATCTTTGTATTCAGCAAATAATATATGAGTGAAAGAATATTGCAACAAAGATTTTATCATACTAACAAATATCTCATCAAATATTTTCAAGATAAAAACACAGTAGATATTTGAAAATGTTTTTGCAACCAAAATGAAAATACCCTCTTCTTAAGATCTTGCAATGAAGATGCAAGCTTAGAAGATCTAACAAGGTTTTCTTAGGAAATGCTTATTAGCAAAAGCCTCCTAAGAATCCTAAGGTTTGGCTCTCAAGAAAGTCACATCAAACAAATAGCATATGGAGAGCAAACCTATTAAACAAAACACTCAATCAACTTACAAAATATGTAGGCAATGCTAGAAGGCAAGTATGAGTGGTTTGAGTTATAAAATGAGTAGTATAGGGTTTTTATTTTTCAGAGAATTCTTCCCTAATCAAGGTGACCAATCTCTCTTAATCTTTGCAAATGTACCCATATATATAGCCATGGAAGGAAATATGACCGTTGGGGACCTATAGGGTATTATTAGAAAAGCTTAATGACGTTTAAGGCATTTTAACCCTGTTTAGAAAAATATTAACTACGGTAAAAATTGGAACAACCCGAGAGGTCCGGTCAACCAAAAGTGGTTCGGTCGACCAGGACTCAAGTGGCTCGGTCTACCAGGGGAATTTTGAACTGAGTGGTCGGTCGACCGGGCAAGGGCTATTTTCAAAAACTCCGAGGTTCGGTCGACCGGGGCCTTTTTGAACTGTATGGCTCGGTCGACCAGACCGTTGGGAATCCTCCCAAGACCCCTTGGTCGACCAGGCAGTTGGAGTACAAATCTGGTCGGTCGACCGGGAGGTCAAAATGTTGACTCCCAGGTGGTTCGGTTGACCGAGGTCAAATGACCTGTAATGGCTCGGTCGACCGGGCCTGGGTCAAATAGTTGACCCGGACCGGTTTCGGTCGACCGGGCCAATTTGAACTGAATTTTCCGGTCGACCGAAAGTGCACCAAGTGTGCATTTCGGTCCCGTATCTACCCAAACAATTCCTATTCAAGTGCCTAACAAATATATGTGAATATGTGTGTATCCTAAGGTCACTTTGGGGTCCAATTTGAGATCACCAAAAAAGTCCGGTGTCGGTCGAAGGTTCACCCTAAGGTCTTTCCACGGTTCAGTTTGAGCTTGCAAATTGAATCATGTTTGTGATGTGTGTGCTTATTACAAACTGAAGAACCCTAATTACTATTACAGACAATTTTACTGAAAGTTATTACAATTAATAGTTATGAAATTGTCTTCAAGCCTTTCTTGCTTTGTGCACATCTTGATCTTATCATTCTTGATTCCTGCACAAAACTCAACAACTCATTAGATATAATGAGTATTTGTCATAATCAAAACCGGGCGTGACCAATAAGGTCAACACCAAGGATTAGGCCCAAATGGTGTCCACGAACTAGATTTTCCTAGATTTAGAGAATTTGCCTAATTTTGAGCATTCTAGGAAAAATCAATGGATTATTAAAAAACTTGTGCATGTTTTTCAAATTAGCACATACCATTTAAAGATGCACCAACCTATCCAATAACTTTTGCATGCATTTTCTATGAAGACATTCCTAAAGTCTAACTAGCATGCAATAGTCTAAGTGACCACCTAGGATTTAAAGAATGATTTTCAACAATGTCACTACTTTGATATAACATAAGACTTGTGTAAGAATTTAGAGTTTTAAAATAAGTCTTATGGAGTCATGATTTTGGTTAACTAGCCAGCATGTGAGTCTATATGTGATCATTCAAAATCAACATGCAAAGACCTAGTTAACTACTAGCATACAATTCACAAATCTGCATCAATCATGCAGGTGGCGTTTAGTTCAAGCATGCATCTCAATAATAGATCATATAAAAAATATAATCCATTCATAAAAATTAAACTTTAAGCAAAGAATGGATATTAAGCTTTTAGTTCAAATTAGCAGCGGTTCAGAAGCCAATAAACATAAACTATCCATCAAATTTAATTAAACTTTGAGTGAAGGATGGATAATAAGCATTCAGTTTAAATAGGCATGCAGTTTAGTTTAGCTCAAATGAGAATTTATGTCATAAATTATCCATAGATTATATAATCAATTAGTAAAGATGGATATTAGCATTCAGCTCATACAGATCATCCAAAAAGTGTAAGTACAAATTTAAAATGCTCATTGGATGAATTTTAAAGAACTCCCCCTCAATTATATAGCCTAAGCATTATTATCTTATGCTCTCAATTTTTATTTTCCACTTCAAAATTTTAGCCAAGCCTCTAAATTTTCAATAAATTAACTTCGGCTTTTTATGCTTAGATTTAAACTAATATCTTCTACTAAAAGGATGAGCTTCAATTGTATCTGAAAATGCTTAATCATTTAAGTTTCAGAATGAATTTAGGGTTATATGATACATAACACTAGATTAATTCCTTAAAACTCAATTTAATGTGGTGGACAAAAATATACTATACTTAAAATATTTAAACTCTAAGCATATATAGCATTAAGAATTAAAAAATGTGTCCACTTGAAGAGGGTTTCACTTAAGCATGCTTCTAAAATTTAATTTAATAATGATAATTTGTATAAGCATAAAATATAGCATGAAGAATCATTTAGCCCAAAAAAAATTGTTCATTTGAAGGGGATTTTCTTAAGCATGCTATAGCCAAAATTTTCAAAATTTAACCAATCATAATATATATATAATTCAAGCAATTGGATTGGATATTATCAATTAAGATTTTCATATTGGCTTGCTTTTCTAATAATCTTAGTATAACAATAGTGTATACTAAAATTTAAAATTTTAAGCATAAAATACTATTTAAACATTTAAAGCATTATAACCCCTCATATGTTGTATCGTAAAATCTTATGAGTACTAAAAAAATATTTCTTTGAAATGTACCTCATAAGATAGCATGCTATTATTGCAAACAACATCATGATTTATAAAAGATTCAACAAAAAAAAAAAAATTATATGAATCATGGCATGAAATATTTAATAAAGTTAAAGGAGAAAAGATATACCTTTTCAAATGACTCCTTCTTAGACGTTTGAGCTCGGAGTGGCGTTCTCCTCTCTGTCGGTTTTTCCATATCGCTTATTTTTCCCAAAATTTCCTTAGCACTTATACAAAACATAATCTCTTTCAAGAGGATTAGTAACTAAGGTACAATATAAATATATGCATGGAACACAAGATGATATGCATAAAAACCATCTCATGCTTTTTCATTTTAATTTCAATGTTGGGAAACTATGCATTTTAAAAGAATTTTCATTTGGACATAATTTCTTTTGAAAAGCACTTTCCAAATCCCCAAAACAATTGATTTTACAAAAATCAGTTTCAATATCCAAATAGTAAAATCTATACAATAAAATCGGTGGAGGATATGTAAAGGATTTATCCTCAAAACAGGGATACACCAAAAATGAGCCCTTGCAATCTTTATGCAAAAATGGTTAAGCATATTGTAGCCAGGCTCTAATACCAATTGAGAGTTATGGTGTGATCCCAAGAAGGGAGGGGGTGAATTAGGGGTTAAAATTTTTTTGGCTAAATTAAATTTAAGCCGATTCACCGCAAATCATATCCCATTCAAAATATACACGTGTATGTAAAATAATTAAACAATGAATATAGACATACACATGTGGTGCATATCTCATTTAAATTCAATGTGTTTATGCAAAATAATTATAACATTAAATGAACAAGCATACATGTACGAAATTAAATGTGTGTGTGTGTGTGAGAGAGAGAGAGAGAGAGAGAGAGAGAGAGAGAGAGACATGCACACACACACACACACACACACAAGATTTGTTATCGAGGTTCGACAAATCCTGCCTACGTCCCCGCCTTGGGCAAATCCCCAAGGATTCCACTAACTTGCTCACTTAAACAGGCGGAGTAAAAGTTGTTTACACTTCTCTTTAGGGGCGGAGTCTCCTTAGCTCACTTACCGAACAGAGCCAAATCAGTTCTCCTTACGGGGTGGAGTCTCCCTAACTCAATTACTAAGTTGAGCCAAACAGGTTCCTTCTTACAAGGAAGAGTCTCTCGAGCTCAATTATCAGGCTGAGCCTGTAATGACCCGAAGTATAATGGTATTTAAATAATTATTAAGGGAGTGGGAAAATGGAAACAAGAAATTCGCCGGATCGACGATCTGAGGCCACCACGAGGCTCCTGGGAAGTTCTCTCCAAATTTGCCAGAGCGGATTGTTGGTGGGACCGAGTTGAAATTCATTCTTGATTCAAGGTAAGGTTAAATATTTAGAATTTGGTCTTTCCGTAGTTATAGGAAAGGTTATTCACGGAGAAATACTAAAGTTTAGTTGTGTGAGTTGTTGGTTTCAGGGTATTGCTCGGGGAACCCTCTGGGTGTAGGACGAGTAGATTTTTAGGGGGTTTCTGTTCAGTATTAGGTAAAGGAATAAACTAAAATAGTTATTTTCCACTCAAATTATTACTATTTATCAGCAAATTAATTTTCAGAAAAACATGTATTATATCCGAATATTATTGAGTAAATGCATATTTGGGAAAATACTCCTATTATATAGGAATTACGATTTTAAAATGAAATGTATGATTCTATTCAGCATTGTGTGGCATTAATATTATTTTTACATGATATGTATGATATTATGGCAATTTTACGAATAAGCATGTTTTCAGGAATTATGATATAATGCAGTATATGATGATTTTGAAATATATGATAAATGACTTATTTACTTAGAATGATATATATGAGATTTTTGGTGCAAGGCCGTGATTGATAGCTGGTGCAAGGTCATGTATGTTATACGTTTTTGGTGCAAGGCCGTGTTTATGAAATGTTCGGCGGAAGGCCGTATTTACGAAATTTCGGCACAAGGCTATACTTATGGAAGTATAGAAATGCTATCAATCCATTTATGTTAAATGCTATATTATCATGTACTAGATGTTATCAGAACCCGGATGTTAGTTTAGTACAGTTTCAGGAGCACGATACCGTAGCTATATAGATGAGATATCTACATTCAGATTGGTGCTAACCACCCCACGAGGGGGTGGGAGATGGATAGTCGATGTGGATTTAAGTGTAGAGTTGTAGACGTCCACCTGGCAGTCCAGACCAGGGTGTGACGGGCCAATCGTACTTACAGAAATTTTTGACTCGGGAGTGGTCGACTAGCCATTGTCGGACCCCGCCTTCGGGCTGCACGACCCGTCATGGGGGGTGATACATGACATCAGTTAGCATCCTAGGTATGTTTTCAGTATTATCAGCTAAACTAGAAATTTTATGAACTATATGATTTATTGGAAAATACAAAAGTATATGATTATTCAGTATGTTATGAGAAATGTTTCAAATATATGAAATGTACTGTATATGTATAATTGCATTAAATGTTCATGTTGCCGCATAGCTGTATTTAGTTTATTTTCCCTTACTGAGAAGTGTCTAACCCTCGAAGTTAAATAACTTTTAGGAAAACCAAAAAGACTGGAAGATCGAGGCCATCGTTGAGTCTGTTGAGTTACCCCGCTAGGAGGGTAAGTTTGGACTAGGATCAGAAGTTTTTGGATGTGAGATCGGTGAAACTCTTAGAGTAGCAGAGGACAGTACCTGTGGAGATGACATGGGAGTGGTTTAAGGAGATATTCTTCAATTGGTATTTTTTGGCTTCATCTAGGGAAGCTAAGATAGAGGAGTTCCTGAATCTGAAGCAGGGATAGAGAACGTGCAACAATACTCGGCGAGATTTATCGAACTATCTCGCTTCACCCCGTACATTATACCAGATGAAGCAAAGAAGGTACGACAGTTTGAAAGAGGCTTGAGAAGAGAAATATATAAGCAGGTGTCGATTATGAAAATGCAGGATTTTTCTGAGCTGGTAGATAGACCCATTATAGCAGAGATGGGAGAGCGGTTGGAGGCTGAGGAGCAGAGGTAGAAGAAGAGATCCACACCTTTTGGTTCCCAGTAGGGAGTTGGTCATGGTTCGTGGAAGAGAGGTGGCTACTACAGAGACCGGAGACAGGAGATGGGGACTCGAGGTTTTCAGTGTGGACAGCCACTTCCATCCTACTCAACTTGTGGGAAGAGACATCCAGGGGAGTGTCATGCCGCGCGAGGTATCTGCTGCCGATATGGGGAGCCAGGACATATGATGAGAGATTGTCAGGCTTAGATTGGTGTTGCTTCTGCTCCTAGACCTGCTCGGGGAGGCTATCAAGTGCCACGTGGAGGCCTACAGAGGAATATGGCTCCAACTAGGGTCTTTGCTCTGACGCCGAGTGATGTTGAGGCAGACGGTGACGTGGTGACAGGTACGGTTAATATCTTTTCATTTAAAGTTGTTGCACTCTTTGACTCAAGGGCCACACACTCATTTGTATCTGTGGGGTGTGTTAAATTATGTGGTGTTGAAACAAAATTACTAGATGTTGAATTATTAGTGGCTACACCAACTAGGTCAGTAGTGAGGTGTAGTAGGGTACTCTGTGGTTGTCCAGTTGATGTTCAGGGGAGAATTTTATCTACTGACTTAGTGGTGCTGGATATGCGTGGGTTTGATATCATCTTCGACATGGATTGGCTAGCAGCTAATTTTTCCAGTATTGATTGTCGTGCAAGAGAAGTGATGTTCAGACATCCAGGAAAACCAAAATTCAAATTTACTGGGTCACAAGTATAGTCTCTACCTCAGATGGTCTCAGCTGTTTAGGCGAGGAGGCTGCTTCTGAGTGGTTGTCAGGGATTTGTGGCCTTCGTGAAGGAAACCGCAGGGAATGAAGTGAAGCTCACCAGTACGCCAGTAGTAAAGGAGTTTACCGATGTGTTTCCAGATGAATTATTGGGTTTGCCACTTGATCATGAGGTAGATTTTCTTATTGATCTACTTTTAGGTACAACACCGATCTCTAAAGCACCGTATCGAATGGCGCTAGTAGAGTTGGCAGAATTAAAAGATCAGTTGCAAGATTTACTTGACAAGGGTTTCATGCGACCTAGTGTATCTCCATGGGGAGCTCCAGTACTATCTGTGAAGAAGAAGGATGGGTCTATGAGGATGTGCATAGATTATAGAAAAATTAATAAAGTGACCATCAAGAACAAGTATCCTCTACCATGTTTCGACGACTTTTTTGACCAACTCTAGGGTACGCGAGTATATTCTAAAATTGACCTCAGATCAGGCTACCATTAGGTAAAGGTGAGAGAAGAGGATATATCGAAGATGGCCTTCAGGACCAGATATAGGCATTACAAGTTCCTTGTTATGCCATTTGGTCTGATGAATGCTTCTGCGATATTTATGGATTTGATGAATAATATTTTTCATCCATATTTAAACCAATTTTTTGTTGTTTTTATTGATGATGTACTGCTCTATTCAAGGAGCTATAAGGAGCACGAGATACATTTAAGGCAAGTTTTTGCAGATGCTCAGGGAGAAGAAGCTGTATGCCAAGTTCAGCAAATGCGACTTCTGGCTTGAGGAAGTTGTGTTTTTGGGGCACGTTATCTCAGGAGACAAAATTTCAGTGGATCCTAGTAAAATTGAGGTAGTAGTGAATTGGGCTAGACCGAGGAACATCTAAGAGATCAGGAGTTTCTTAGGGTTAGCTCGTTATTACCGCTATTTTGTTGAGGGGTTCTCTGTAACGAACCAAAGAATAATGGTATTTAAATAATAAAAGAAAGGGAAATGGAACCTAGAAACAGAAGGAAGCAGTCGACTTTGTCGACGACATTACACTTTGGAAGGAATAACCGAAGGAAATTGTCAGGGCCTCGTTGACAAACAAAAGGGATTTGTCGATGAGGGTATAATAGGACCTCGTCGACGAAGGCAAGGTTCGTCGATGAGGAAATACCGAGAGAGGTTTTCAGCAGTCTGAATTTCATTGACAAGGAGTGGGTTTCATCGACAAAATTATTAAAGGACTCATCGACGAGATGACGTGGCTCGTCGACGAATCCAGTCCTATAAATATAAAAAACCTGGATTTTAGCTTCAAAATTAAGAAAACCTCACACACACACACTCTCTCTCTCTCTCTCTCTCTCTCTCTCTCTCTCTCTCTCCCTACGATTTCTCTCTCTTCTCTCTTCAATTTCAAGCCGGATTTTCGCCAGTTCAACGATTTGAAGCCACCACGATGCTCTTAGGGAAGTTCTCTCCAAATCTGTCGGAGCGGATCATTGGTGAAAGCAAGTTGGAAATCATCCCTAAGTTGAAGTAAGGCTTTTTAAGCCAAATTTGGTCTTGCGGTAGTTATTGGAAATGATATACATGTGACAATACTAAAGTTTAGTACTGGGAGTTTTCATTTTCAGGGTATTGAGCAGGAAATCCTATGGGTGTTAGATTAGGATATTTTGAGGGCTTTCTCAGTAGCCAAGTAAGAGGATAAACTAAGCTAGTATTTTATGAAAAATAGGTATACTGTCATAGCATTTGATTTCAGGAAAATAAATGTACTTATATATGATTTATATTTGGGAAAATACTGTTGAAAATGATGGTATGTTGAATATGCGAAAAACCTGATAGTGTGGCATGAGTAGAAATTGTTATGAAATATTGTGTTTTGAAAATGTGTTAATGATATGAATTTTTATAATGGAAAATTGGCGTACAGGCTATGCTATGTGTATGATTTGCCAGTGTACGGGTTGAGCTATGGATATATTTTGCTGACATATGGGCCGTGCTATGGATGTGATTTGCCAGCTTACGAGCTAAGCTATGCATATGATTTATCGGCGTACAAGCTGAGCTATGGAAATGATTAGCCAGCGTACGGGCTATGCTATGATTTGTCGGCGTACGGGCCAAGCTATGGTAAAATGTGAAATACTAGCGTACGGGCCAATGATTTTCATGATATACGTATATATGAAAAAATGATATGATTGATTTGAAAATTAATGATATGAAATATCCATGTATCACAGTTTCAATATATGTTATATGGTATCAGAATTTGGTTGGCTTGGTTTAGGCTAGCACTTGCACGGTACCGTAGCTATGTGTCCATGGTCAACGTGATCATGATATTTGTGTTAACGCCGTTGTATGGAGTGGTGTGAGATTGGATGGTCGATGTGGTTTTTAAGAAGTGTGTGGGTGCCCCTAGTGTACAGACGAGGTCAAGAAGACCCATCAGACTTACAGACTGTACTTTTGACTTGGCAGTGGTCAGCCAACCATTGTCAGGTCCCGCCTTCGGGCCACACAACCCAGTCATGTGGGGGTAATACATGACAACAACTAGCTAACCTACTAGGAATGTTTTTGTATTATTATTATATGAGATGAAATATGTTTATGAAAATGTAGTATGTTCTGCCATGTTTTGATGATATATATATTTTCCCAGATTTGACATAACAGCTACTGAATATGTTCTGTATGGTATATGTATAACACGGAATACTCATGTTGCCACACACTAGTATTAGTTTATTTCCCTTACTGAGAGGTGTCTCACCCCAAAATTTTATAAATTTTTCAGGAGCCCCTGATAAGAGAGCGGGAAAAGCCCTGCTGATTTAGAGCTATTTGTCTGCCCTCTTTGAAGGGTAAGTTTTAGTAGGGACAGTTGGATTTTGTGGGAGGTGTCCCTAGATCTTGTTTTTGGGATGTATATACTGAAATACAGTGGATATAATGACTCTGGTATTTATGGTAATGTGATGGATGTTTTCATATTTATAATATTGTGATTGTGTGTTTCCTACTGCTTACGCTTCCGTTATGTGTTCTGATGTATCCCTGGTACCCACGGGTCCAGGTGGATTATGATCTGCTGAGCTGGGATTTATGATATTAATTTTATTTATTATAAAAAAATGTGAAAATTAAGCAGGTCGTCACATTCTCAGCATTATCAGGGCCTCTGACACAACTGATTAGGAAGAATACCAGATTTGAATGGGACAAAAGCTGTGAGCAGAGTTTTTAGGAATTGAAGCAGAGGCTAGTCATAGCACTAGTACTGATCATCCCATTAGGGGGTGAGGGTTACGTCATTACAGTGATGCATCCTTGAAAGGACTTGGCTGTGTATTGATGCAGCATGACAGAGTAGTGACGCATGCGTCCAGATAGTTGAAAGAATACGAAAAGAACTACTCTACCCATGATCTTGAATTAGCTGCAGTAGCACACACATTGAAGATTTGGAGGCATTACCTGTACGTCGAGCGGTGTGAGATTTTCTCTTACCACAAGAGCTTAATGTATTTCTTCACCCAAAAGGAACTGAATATGAGATAGAGTAGGTGGTTAAAGTTAATTAAATATTTTGATTGTACTATCAGTTACCACCTAGGGAAAGCAAACGTGGTAGTTGATGCACTGAGCAGGAAGTCTAGGGAATCAGTGTTGACGACTATAGAGATCCAGCGTCTGATCATGATGGATCTGGAGAGACTCGTCATAGAGTTGGTAGTGAGTGATCCTCTTGCATGTATTTCCAGTTTAGTAGTGTAGCCTACTCTGTAGGAAAGAATTAAAGCCACTCAGAATGAAGACCCAGAATTAGCAGAGGTGATAGATAGGGTGCAAACTGGTTAGGGTAAGGAATTTTGCATCTCAAATAATGGAACTTTACGGTTCCGTTCTAGAATGTGTGTTCCTACTGATGTTGGCATCAGGAAGACTATTTTGGAGGAGGCTCACATATCTTTGTATACAGTTCATCCCAGCAGTATGAAAATGTATAGGGATCTGTGAGAATTTAACTGGTGGAGTGGTATGAAGAAGGAAATTTTCAAGTATGTAGTTCAGTGTTTGACATGCCAGCAGGTAAAAGCTGAGCACTAGAGGCTAGTGGGTTAGTTGTAGCCGCTATTTATCCCAGAGTGGAAGTGGGATCATATTTCCATGGATTTTGTCTCAGGGCTGCCATCGACATCGCATGGCCAGAATGTGATTTGGGTGATAGTAGACCGGTTAACTAAGACCGCCCATTTCCTCCCTATCAAGATTAGCTATTCCTTTAGCCATTTGACAGAGATTTACATTCAGTAGATAGTTCGTTCTCATGGAGTGTTTGTATCTATAGTGTCAGATCGAGACCCACGTTCCACGTCACGTTTCTAGAGAAGCTTACAGGAAGCTTTAGGGTCTTAGTTATCATTTAGCATGACATTCCATCCTTAATCAGATTGGCATACTAATAGGACGATACAAATATTGGAAGATATGCTCTGAGCATGCATATTAGATTTTGGGGGTAGTTAGACTTAGTTCATGTCACTAGTAGAGTTCGCATATAATAACAGTTATCAGGCCAGCATTGACATGGCACAATTTGAAACTCTATACGGTAGAAAATGCCATTCTCCGTTATATTGGGACGAGATGGGTGAGCGGTGAGCTGTGGGACTAGAGCTAGTACAACAAGTATATGATAAGGTTTGGCTCATCAGGGATAAAATCAGTGCAGCTCAGAGCCAACAGAAGAGTTATGCCGATAATCGCCGCAGGAAGTTAGAATTTGATATGGTTGATCATGTATTTCCGAAGATAGCTCTGTTAAAAGGGGTTATGAGGTTTGGAAGAAAGGATAAACTTAGCCCTAGGTTTATCAGTCCATTTGAGATTCTAGAGAAAGTGGGACCGGTTGCCTACAAGTTAGCTTTACCACTTGCATTATCCAATATGCACGACATATTCCATGTTTCTATGTTTAGGAGATATGTCCCAGACCCTTCTCATATTATCAGATATGGTGAGTTAGAGCTCAGTGATTCGCTAGTTTATGAAGAGGTACCCGTGCAGATTTTGGACAGAAGAGAACATGAACTATATAATAAAGAAGATTCCTCTAGTAAAAGTTCTATGGAGGAATCATGTAGTAAAAGAGGCTTATTGGGAGCTTGAGGAGCAGATCAGACAGAAGTACCAGCAATTATTCCAAGAAGTTCATATATAATTAGGAAATGTAAGTAAATATGTAGTATTTCTTTTGCAGGTACATGTAATACTTTAGTTAGTAAGGCATATTTTAGTTTTGGGGGAATTTTCTTTTGATATATATAATCTCCTAGGACTTGGAATATAACCATGGTATTCCTCCACCATAAGTGAGGGTAAGTAATAAAATAAGTAGACCGTTTTGCCTTTAAAGGATGATGAGTTGTATGAATGGTAAATTTCGAGGATGAAATTTTTTAAGGAGGGGAGAATGTAATGACCTAAAGTACAATGGTATTTAAATAATAATTAAGAGAGTAGGAAAATGGAAACAGGAAAAAGGGGGCACAACAAGCTTCGTCGACGATGCTCTTTGGGCTCGTCGACGAGGGTATGTCTCGTCGACAAGAAGATATCGAGAGGATGTTTGGGTGACTCTAAATTTCATCGATGAAGGGGAGAATTCGTTGACGAATATCCTATTGACCTCATCGATGAGGTGACGTGTCTCGTCGAAGAAGCCCTTAGTATAAATAGTGTGAAACTTGGATTTAAACGCAGAAAAATCGGGAAAATCACTCTCTGTCTCCTCCTTACGATTTCTCTCTCCTCTCTCTTTGATTTCAGCTCTGTCGTTTGTTGGATCAATGATCAAACGCCACCACAACGCTCTTGGGGAAGTTCTCTCCGAAAATGCCGGAACGGATCGTTGGTGGGAGCGAGTTGAAATTCATCCCTGATTCAAGGTAAGGTTAAATATTCAGAATTTGGTCTTCCCATAGTTATAGGAAAGGTTATTCATGGAAAAATACTAAATTTTAGTTCTGTGAGTTGTTGGTAAGGGAATAAACTAAAGCAGTTATTTTCCACACAAATTACTATTATTTATCAACAAATTAATTTTCAGAAAAACATGTATTATATCTAAATATTACTAAGTAAATGCATATTTGGGAAAATACTGCTGTTACATAGGAATTACGATTTTAGAATGAAATGAATGATTCTATTCTACATTGTGTGGCATGAATATTTTTTTTACATGATATGTATGATATGATGGCAATTTTACGAATAAGCATGTTTTCAGGAATTATGAAATAATGCAGTATATGATGATTTCGAAATATATGATAAATGACTTATTTACTTAGAATGATATGTATGGGATTTTCGGCGCAAGGTCGTGATTGATAGCTGGTGTAAGGCCGTGTATGTTATATGTTTCCGGCACAAGGTCGTGTTTATGAAATGTTCGGCGCAAGGCCGTATTTACGAAATGTTTGGCACAAGGCTGTATTTATGGAAGTATAGAAATGCTATCAATCCATTTATGTTAAATGCTATATTATCATGTACTATATGTTATCAGAACCCGGATGTTAGCTTAGTTCAATTTGAGGAGCACGGTACCGTAACTATATAGATCAGATATCTATGTTCAGATTGGTGCTAACCACCCCACGAGGGGGTGGGAGATGGATAGTTGATGTGGCTTTGAGTGTAGAGTTGTATACGTCTACCTAGCAGTCCGGACCAGGGTGTGGCAGACCCATCGTACTTACAGACATTTTTGACTCGGCAGTGGTCGACTAGCCATGTCAGGTCCCGCCTTCGGGCTGCACAACCCATTATGGGGGGTAATACCTGACATCAGCTGGCTATTCATCCTAAGTATGTTTTCAGTATTATCAGCTAAACTAGACATTTTATGAACCATATGATTATTAGAAAATACGAAAGCATATGATTATTCAGTATGTTATGAGAAATGTTTCAGGTATATGAAATGCACTATATATGTATAATTGCATTAAATGTTCATGTTGCCACATAACTGTATTTAGTTTATTTTCCCTTACTGAGAAGTGTCTAACCCTCGAACTTAAATAACTTTTTAGGAAACCCATGAAGACTGGCAGATCGAGGCCGCCGTTGAGTCTGTTGAGTTACCCCACTAGGAGGGTAAGTTTGGACTAGGATCAGAAGTTTTTGGATGTGAGATCCTAGATATATTTTTGCATTATTTTTGGGAGATGTATATAAACACAGTGTTTTGTTTTATAGTTGACTCTAGGATTATTGATTTTGTGGTTATCAGAATGACGATTTATATTTACTGCTGCCTAGGTTTCGCTGCATATGATAGGTGTCTCCGTTACCCACGGGTTCGGGTTGACTATTTTATTTATTTCATTTTTATTATTTGAATATTTAGGTAGGTCGTTACAAAGCCAAACTGGTGCATAAAACAATTTTTGTACCAAGAAATTGTTGACTCTATGAGTCCAATCCGGTTTTGATAATGACAAATCACTTGGCATTTGATCTGTGCATTGAGATTGTGAACATGAATAATATTTAGCATGCACGGAAGGATAACAAGTAATGGAAGCCATGAAGATTAAAGAATATACATCTTGGCAAAATCCATGGAACTAAAAGAGTTGAAGAATGAAAATGCAAGTGGCAAGTTCAAGATCGTCATGGAATGGGTATTTAGAACTGAATGTACTCACATCTTTCATATTATTTAATTTGAGGCTCAACATATACCCTAGAATGACCTTAGGACTCATGCATATCATGAACATCATTAGGGGATATTTATGGACTTAGATACATTTTTAAAACCCCAAAAAATATTTTTATAAAAGAGCAAAGAAAGAGAGCAAAACAGATTTTTGAAACTAAAAAGAAAAATTGAGGAAAGTTTTAGTTCAGAAGACCGAACTTCAGTTTTAGTCATCTGAAGATTGAACTTTAGAAGACTGAAGTTAAGATCAGTCATCTGAAGAATTTGTTTAGAAGACCGAAGATTAAGTTCAGTCGTATGAAGAATTTATGGTGAAACACAAAACCTGGTAGAAGCACCTTAGAAGACTGAACTTAGACTTCAGTCGTCTGAACTTGACACTTTAAAAGAATGAAGCCCTACTTTAGTCATCTAACCCTGTGTCTAGGTTAATTTTTCAAAACTCTAAGAAACTTCAATCTTCTAGGCCTTAACCCTCAGTCGTATGAACCTATGGGAAAGTTCAAAATTTTAATTTTTAATGAGGGAACTTGCAAATTATTTTTTGATCTAACAGTTGAGATTTATTCTAAGGGAAAGATACCTATATATTGAACATCTAAACCCTAGTGTTGTAGCTAAGATCAATGAGAAGACAAGAGAACATCCTTTTTGGAATAGAATTGAGAGGCTTGAACATATTGCTATACGATTGCCTGCACTCCAACTTATACTCATCAAGCTTGAGCAAATCAACTCAGATAAATAAAGGGTTTTCATATACACATCTTGATTTCTATTTGGTATTAAGGTTTGATAAATCTATTTGTTATTTTAAAGAGTTTCTTATCTCATCATTTATTGTTGATATTATTAGAGAGATTGATCTGGAGTGTTCATATACATATAGAGATTGTTTTTGACAAGATCATTACTTGAGAAAGGTTTTTCCATTGGTTAAATAGTTCTAATTCAAGTGTGTATTTAGTTAAAGATTTGATATTTTTGATACTTCAAAACCATTTGATTAAATATCCTTAGAAGTTCATAACTATATATATTAGTGAGGGATATTTTCTGAAAAAATCTAATATTAGGTTTTGATATTTGGCAATCACATCATATATATATACACACACACAAACATATTACAAAGATCATATTGTGGTCGAAAATTTGGGAGAAAGCTTATTGATTTCGATCTTTTTAATATTCAAGACAAACTTTTTAACAAGATCAAATTTGATATTTGTGCATCTTGTCTTCAAAGCTATTACCCATACAAATATTTTGGGAGATTTGATAAAAGAGAAATTTGCTGAAGAATATTCATTCATTAATGATTGTATCGTTACATACATATTGAACTTCAAGTTTTATCATATGGATATGTCTTAGGAATTTCAATTGTACTCACTAGCTTTGTTAGAAGCGAATCTTGAGTTGTTTTTCAGATTTGAAATTGTAAGTGTAATCATGGTTTAGATTGTGAATCGGGTGAGGAGGAAGTTGTGCCTCTTGTAAGCAGTGGATGTAAGGGAAGTTCCGCCCCAATTTAAGGAGCAGGGATTTTAGTGGAATCCTTGAGTGGGTTGCTCAAGGCAAGGACGTAGGCCGAGTTGGCTGAAACTCGTAAAAACTGTGTTTGCCTTCTCTCTCCCTTTACTCCTTTTAATTTCCGCAATGCATTTCACTACTTACATTGCATGTGTGTTTGTTGAATAACCTCACATGACCTTGATAAGTAATTTTTTAAATATAGGAATAGGGACTAAGTGGTAAATAAGTTTTAAAGAATTTTAAAATACCCAATTCACCCCCCTCTTGGGATTACACCTAAATCAACATAGATGCTTCTAAAAAAGTTGACTTGTACACATTGAAATCTAAATGCATTCTCATATGATTTAAAATGAAGCTTTGTAGAGTTTATAAAAAATCCTCTCAAAATATTTTTCAAGTAAATCGATGAGAGTATGGAAAATGATTTTGATTTTTAGAAAATGACCTTTCAAAATTCAAATACTATTAGGCAACTAGCAAGATATATGAAAGTGAATATTAGCTCAAGCCATTGTCAAGAAGCTTTTCAAGCACAATATATATATATATATATATATATATATATATATATCAATGAATATATATGCCCAAAGCATTCTCGAACTAACCCTAAAGTTTTTCTCCCAAAAATATATTTAAGAATAAGATTAGGAGAAACTAGGGTTTTCTTTAAATGATTGACCTTATAAAGATAAGAAGACTTAAGAGCAAAATATATATGAGATTTAAATATATGCTCAAGTCTTACTTGGATAAAAAAAATATTTCTCCAAAAATAATTTTTACAAAGAAGAGTATGGGAGAAATATTATCTTTGAAGAACATTTAAAAATCAAGGCAATCAAGCATAATATATATGAAAGATGATACATGCTTGAGCCTCTTCAAAATAAAACCCCCAAAAAATTTTTCCCAAAAATATTTTCAAGGAGTAGGAGAAATAGAATTTTAAATCATGAAATGGGATATAAAGATGTGGGAGAATCAAAATATAATCAAACCTATTAGCAAGGTGATTCTCCAACTCTTCTCAAGTGTATAAGGCTTTTATTTATAGGCAAAAACCATTTTTAGCCGTTTTATGGCCGTTGGCGAAGTAAAATATTATTTTATTTTGAAATCTAGCCATTCAGCATTCTAACATCGTACAAAATCATCAATGGTTTTTCTGGGCTCTACCAAACCGTCAACTGTTTTTTCCTGAAAGTCTTGAACATGAAGGGAATTTTCTACTGCGGATACCTTCCAGTATTTTGGGCATAACGTTTTCTATAAAATTCCAATTTGAACGTTCTTGGTATCAACAGAAAAATAAGAGAGAATTTCACAACTTTCATGTTGGAAACCGCTTAAGATAAAGAGTATTTGATAGAGAAACATACTCATTAATGCGATGGAAGAAATATGATGGGGTTTTTTGAAAGAGCTTGTTTTGGAAAAATGTTTTCATGAAAAGTTTAGGGCCCTAAGGTCAATCTAAGGTAAGGTAGAGCTTCAATTTAAATCAAATGATATGCATGCACAAATTGAACCTAATTACTATTACAATTTAAAGAATAAATAAAATCTTCATGCTTTTGCTCCTTAATACCCCATGGAATACGCCAAAATTTGTGCTCGATTAGGTACTCCTTGGCTTCCATTTTGCACCCCTTATTTGCACCTTCTACATCATAAATCTATTTAAAGACTAAACGCACAAAATGAGATGCTGTGGTTTGTCATAATCAAAACAGGGATCAAACTCAAAAAGTTAGCAAATAGCATTAAATGCTGTGATTGCAATAACACTGGGCACGACATGGTAAATTGCCCTCTAAATCAAAATGAAGGGAATTTTCAAAATGAATATTATGATGCCATGAATGATCCTACTTGGGATAAAATCAATATATTATCCACCAATAATAAATTGGGAAAAAAACACATTCTTGCTTCATAGCTAACGAACAAAAAGAGATGAGCTCTGATGATGATAATGAAGATGATGATTACACTTATGAGGAATTAGTAACTAAATGCACTGAATTATTTGATCATTTAGTGTTAGTCAAAAGAAGAAACAAAATCTTGAAGAAAAATTGTCAAAATGTAAACAAAGGGAACCTTGTCTTTGTTCCCCCCTAAAAGAAGAAAATATTTCCCTAAAAATGGAAATTGAGGAGCATACCTCAATTGCTAAAAAAGGCCATGTAATTTTTCAAGAAGGAGTCGGAAATTTGAAACGTCCAAATTGAAAATATTTTGAAAGAAAACATTCTCTTGAAAAAGAAAGATGAAGATCATAGTAAAACTATTTAAAAATTCACAAGAGGAAAAGAAAGCCCCAATAAATTCTTAAGAGTAAAAAGAAATCATCTTTACAAAAAAAAAAAAAAAAGTTAAGTTATGGTTCCTCTTATAAATCACACGGTTATGCCTCATCAAGTAAAAATATTAAGGCAAAACCTTCATGTGCAAACAAAACTTGCTTGTATTGTAAAAGAAAGGGAACATTCGTTATTCTTGCCCTTTTAGATGTGCCAGAGGCAAAGAAGGGATGCTGGAATAGGTAGTAAAGAAGAAAAACCCATTAGGACCCAAGGAAGAATGGGTAGCTAAACAGATTACCTAATCTTGTCTAACTAGTGCTTCCTTAGAACCTAGGATTTGTGAATAGGATATAGGTAGATTTAACCATACCTAGGTAAAAAGGGGATTGTGATGGCTAAGTGAATCTATATAGTGCAAAAATTATAGACACTTCCCACAATAGCACTCAAAGTATAAAAACCCAATTTACACGTAATAATAGCTTGATTACTACGCTGGGGACCTTAGAAAATTAAGCCAATATGATGAGTTCAAATGATAAAAACAATATAATGTTCTAACTGTATATATCCTCGTTGATTGGTTAATTTATTTTTGAAGTATTGGCTATAGCTTATGGGATAAAGTAGCTTGCACACCCTCACAAGATCTATACTTAGGCTAGTTCTTTACAACTAGAAAGGAATGAAATAGCATTTGCTTTAGTAAGACATTGGTCTCTGCATGAATCTATAAAATATCATTCCTCCAAATGTCTAATGCAAAGGTTAAGGGCTTAACTAGTCTATTTTAGGGATACAATAGAAATCCTTTAAGATCCTTTATTTATGAGATGAATAACGTAAGTCATTTACTCTTGAATAAAGGCTTAGAAGCATGCCCTATAAATTCACTTCTCAAAGGTGTCTTTTTTAGTTATATATCTCTTGACGATTTGACTTATGCATGCTTAAATTTGTCAATAAGTATAACTAGCATATCTAAAGAATAGCATATCTTATCCTATGCATAAAATTGAGTTCTAGGAGAGTTAATCGTAACACCATAAATACTATGTACTAACCAACTCTAAACTCATCTTTGAACATGGATGTTGAATGCTTAATAAAATTTCAAAGGCATTCTTAAGGCATGAAAATTTAGTCATCACCTATGATTAGTATACCCAACTTTAGTAGTGAAAACCTTCTCAAATTCTAGTTATGAGAACTAATAGATTCTAGAGTAGTATTCTAGTTATGAATACTCAGAAGCATACTTCCGTGCTAAATTTGAGGCATCTTCTAAGGTTTTCATGTTTTCATTATCTCAAGATAGAGTATTTCTCACTATATGCTTGACCCGCGAGAAAGCCCCTTAACTAGTAGCATTTCCTTCCAAAGAAAAGCTTTACCAAATCATGATTAATTTAGAAAAGAACTTGTAATCATAGTATCATATTCTAGTTCATGTTGTGAGCATACTTTTAGTTTTAAAGATACCTTCCCATTAGTGTATAATCAGGAGAACATGTTCTCAATTACCAAGACCATCGTTCAATAAAGCTTCATATACTCCTAAATTCTCAATGCCAAGTATTAAGGACATACTTATCATGCTTAATGCACAAGCATGAAAATATTATGCTCATTTTGAAAATGTCCACTTATAATTACTTTGAATCACATACTGAATTGAAAAATAGGTTTCGGGCTATATACTCAACCTCATGAGCATCCTCTGCCAAGGTATATATGATTCATTATTGGGATGCTGATCTGGAATTAATATCAATGTAATTAAAGGAGAGGCTATATTCACATAAAACTTATCTACCTCTTATCTAAGCATCTAGTGCTCAACAGAATGTTTAATATACATTAAATTCAGTTATGCTTCTTTAGACATATCCTAGAGCTACTAACATGCCACAGTAATCAATGTCTCTTACCATTAGAGGAAACTTTGTCCTCTATAGTGGCAAAAATGGAAGCCTCTAGTTGCCAATTAATGAACAGACTAGTTCTTATCCCTAACTCCCTTGAATTAGGTTTGTTGGCCTTTTGAGCCCGATCTCTATTTTGTTGCTAACAAACCACCAGTATCGTATATGTGCATCTAGTGTGTGAGTAGGTTTCCTATCTAACACGAACATAAGATACCGATAAATGGGTGCCAGAAGAACTTGAAGAATATTATCTAGCATATTTCATAAGGACAGGAGAGCAAAGAAGAAGAAGAAGAAGACATTTGTTTCAATTTGTATATGCATTTTAATTTTTATTATTTTGGTCTGTAATAATGCATGCATATGCATGAAATGATTTGAATGCTCAGATAGAATCGTAGATAGAGACGGCTGGCTTTTAGGGTAAATTAAAATGCCTAGACCTTAGATTGACCCTAGGACCCTGCACATAATTTTGCAAAAAATTAGGACAAAATCGTAAGTGTGAAAGGGCTTCGGGCGACCGAACTGTGTGTGTTGAAAATGCCTCAGTCAATCGAATGGCTGACTGGCCAACAAGTTTGACTTGGTTCGGGCAACCGAACCAAATTGGACTGAGCTTCCACGGGCGACTGAACCCTTGAGCGGTCACTTTTCTCTTTCCCAGGGGGTCCGAACTTCACGTTCAAATATGCCTTGGGCGACCAAAAGTTCAAGTTTGGCAAACCAAAGTTTAGACCGGGAGACCGAACTGTGGCCTTTTGAAATCGCCTTTAGTTCAACAAACTGAGCCCGTTTTCAGGCACTCGAACCTCAAAAACTTCTTTTCTCTTGTTTCTGTTCGGGCGACCGAACTCAAGTTCTGTCGACCGAACTCTCAGGTTACTCATTTTTAACTGTGGTAATTAAGGTTAAAACTTAATTAAACATTTTTGAAAATTCCCAATAGGTCCCTAACAGTCATAATTTTTAGAAAAAACTATAAATACCCATTCATTTTTCAAATATAGTGACTTTGATTAGCCATTTTTTCTCTCTAATTTTATCCTAATCAAAGTTTCCCCCAAAACATTTTTATTGTAAAAATTCTTTCATTGGGGCAAATATTTTACTCTCCGAATCTCTCTTTATTATTCTTTAGAAAATCTTTTCAAAGAGAGTATATATTTTACATGAGCTTTTACTTTCTTTGATTTGCACGTAGATCTTCAAATGCATATATTTTGTTTTGTGCAAAGTTTTTGAAACTCTAACCCTAGATTCTCCTATGTTTTATTGAAAATATTTTTTGGAGAAATATTTGATTCAGGATTTAAATATTTGAAGTCTTCATCAAACATATTATGTTCAAAGATTGGAAAAATATTTTGAGAAACACCCCCTTACTCTACCGTGTATACATTTCATTTCATGCTAGAGTGTTTGCATTTGAGCTTAAATCTGTACATTTCTACTTGTACTTAGAAGCAATGTATTATGTACAAAAATGGTTTTTATTGTAGTGGTTGGGTTCAACCCATTAATTGAACTAGGGAGTCTCAGCCCTGTAAGTGAGACCGGTTCGGTTCAGCTCGAAAATTGAATTGGGGAGTCTCAGCCTTGTAAGTGGGACTAGTTTGGCTCAACCTAGTAATTGAGCTGAGGTTTTCCTAACCCCATAAGGAGAGGATGTAAATGGCTTCTACTCCACCCGGTTAAGTGAGTAGGTTTGGTGGAATCCTTAGGGGGTATGCCCAAGGTGGGGACGTAGGCTGGTTTGGCCAAACCTCGATAACAAATCTTGTGTCTTTCTTTCCTTATCTCATTTAAATTACTGCACTTTAAATTCAGTACTTGTATACCTATTTATTTACTATTATATTTAGTTGCATGCACACATTTACTTTGAATGAGATACGTATGTATGCATGAATCGAATAGCTTAAGCTTGTTACATACACATGTTTAATATTAAATGAGATATGATATGTGGTGAATTGGCAAAACATTTAAATTAGCCAAAAAAATTTTAAGTCTCCAATTCACCCCCCTCATGGGATCACACCATTTCCAACATTTGCTATCAAAGCCTCGTTGCAAAAAGCTTAACCGCTTATGCTAAAGATCGCAACGACTCAGCTTTTCAGTATATCCCAATTTTGAGGGTCTTTACTTTGCAAATCCTTCATTGTTTTCATTGTGTAGATTTTACTATGTGTTTATTGAAAATATTATTGTAAAATCGATTAATTGGAGGTTTTGGAATGTGCTTCATACAGGAAACCATATCCCATGGAAAATTGATTTTGAAAAATGCATTGTTCCCATATTTGAAAATGAAATGAATGTGCATGACATAGTTTTTAATTCATATCATAGGAGTGTCATGCATATTTCATATTGTGCCTTAGTTACTAATGGTTTTTTATTAGATCATGTTTAGTACTAGTACTAAGGAGTTTTGGGAACCATAAGAATTTTGAAAAATCGAGAGAGAAAAAGACACCACTCAAAGCTTGCACGTCTAAGGAGTAAAGCATAAAGGTATATTGACTCACTTGAAAAATGAGCAGCTCGGAAGCTATCCTAAGTATAGGAGTTCTGTCGTGTAATATTAAGCCCAAGGGCTAGATCATCTCCTCAGGGAGTGCGTTTAATCTCAAAATTTACGTTCGTCCAATCGAAATTAAATTGCACTGAACTCAGTTCAGATTCGGGTTTTCAAGATTTTGGAGAGTTAAACAAAAACTTAAATTAAAGTCCTAAAACTAGAATGCTTCAATTTAAAGAGTACGTAGGAATAGAAACTCTAATCTACCTAAGGAAACATTGAAACACGCACTCATTAAAAATGGTAACATTAATCATGGAATTAAAGCACATAATGGAAACTCAATCGGACACAAATGCATACAATAAAAGTTGAACCTTTAACATGAACTTGAACCTCAATCACAATTTAAACACAACCATAAACTTAAAAAAAAAAAGAACATTCAAACGATAATGGAATACGGTAAACACGAACTTAAACAAAACCGACCCTAACTAAACCGAACGATAAATAAATAAAAGAAACTAAATTAAATTCTTCAAATCTAATGGTAACATTAATTAAGAGAAACATAAACAAATAAAAATTAAACTTCACTAAAACAAATTAAAATTATTTAACACTCATTCAAACAAGTTTTTCAAATACTCTAATAAATAACTAAATAAAAAGAAAAGAAATATTCAGTTGCAATTTTGAAAATAAAAGAAAGAAAAGAAAATAAGAGAGAAGAGAGAGAGAGATGGGTTGCTGGCAGCAGGTATGGCAGTGGGTTAATGTGCTCGGGTCGCAGTGATTGTGTAGGAGGTTGCTGTCCTCTGCTGGAGCTGCTGTGCTCATGGAGGCTGCTGCTGTGTCTGCAGGAAGATGTGGTGCTGGGCTAGAGTCTTGGAACAAAGCCGATGCTGGTGTGTGCAAGGCTGAAGCAGAGGGTTGTTGGTGTTGACTAGTTTAGGCTGATGCTGTGGTGGCTGTCTAGAGCAGCTGCAGTGGAGGGACTCAGCTACTGCGGGGAGTTGCAGAGGGAAGAGGAAGTTGAGTGAGAGATAGGGTGAAAAATAGAGAGGTTAGAGAAAGAAGAAAAGTAGAGGAAGATAAGGTGAAGGAAAGGAATAACTGAGATGCAGAGAGAAGGAAAGATTGAAAAAGAAGAAGAACAAAAACATGAAAGAAATAAAAGAAAGAAGAGAAAGGAAGAAGAGAAGGGAGAGGGGGAGCCCTCATGGGCTGCCTGCACAGGGGGAGGAAGAGAAGGGAATTTAAGGATAGGGGGGAAAAGCCCTAGACCCGGATCCGGATAGGAGACCCAACCCGAATTGTTATATTTTTTTCATTTTTTTCATTCTATGTTCATCACAAATTTGACTCTTCTGGAGCCCGTATGTCACAAAACTCAAAACATGAAAGTTGTAGATAATCCTTTTTTTTTTTCTCTAGAAATTTGAATTGTCTCGATCGGAGCTTAGACGGAAAAGTTATGCATGAAATACAAACAGGTGTCGGTTTTGGTTCCCTGGAATTTTCCTGTGACAAAAAATTACCGAAACTTCATAAATAGTGTAATAAAGTTCAAGAATGATGATTTTGGCACTTTATTAAAATATTGGACAATTTTAGACATTTAATTAAAAATATAAACCATAAAGCCCGGGTTAAGATGCCCAATTACATAGTTTTGACGTGTAATCACACCCCCCAACTAACGTTTTGCTAGTCTCTAGCAAATGACGTGAATGAATCTTAGGGTGGTGTCTATAACTACATACTCCAGTAATCATGAAATCAGTGCACATGTGACAATATTATACCATTTCACATACAAGAACATAACTGAATTTCACACAAGCTCGTTCATATTCAATACACACGACTCCAAAGCACATCACTTATGCAAGTTTCATCGTTTATATGTGATTTGAGAGCAGTATACTCACATAAAGTTAATCAGTGGAACATTTAGAGTTAATGCAATCATATAAGTTCGAGTATAAATAGGTAAACTCTCGAGGTGTGTGTGATGTGTGTGACTCAGTACATCTAGGACGCCAGTGGACACCTACAGAACGGTCGCTTTGACTCGGCCTAACTGGTATACCCTCAAGAACACTCAAAGAAAATAGGTTCACTCATCATATGTGAGGAGGAGTGTCGTGATCAAACATCCCACATATTAAAAGGAACAACGCTAAGTATATGGAGTGGACTAGTCTAGAAAGGATTTAGCCTATCTATGAGGTGTCAAGTCCTTCACCCTAACATCTTCTCACCTACTCGCCATATCCAACTGAGACCACCCTAGATCAACTCAGTCACAAACTTGTCATGAATTCATCCGAGGCATTAACTGGTTGAAGAATCTTCATACGTGGAAAATATGTGTCGTCCTTGACTTTTTGTGATATGTATTTGGGCCGGCTTTGATATTTCATTTCATGTGCATGTGTATTGCTTATTCTTTATTTTGCTCATTCTTCATTTTCTATATTTTCTTAAGCAATAAGGACAATCATAACACTTCTTTTGTAATCTTCATACCATCAATGGGAATTGAGCTCGAATAGTGGTCCATGAACTAAGTCTATCTTTAGGGGTGGCTCAGCCTTCACATCTTGAGTAGGCTACAAGACCTAGGTTTCTATCTCCCCACTAGGTGTCACCTCTAGGCGAGCAAATCAAAACATAGACTAGTGTACAAGGAATCATCCAAAAAAAGAGAATTGAGTTCTATGAACTCTGATTTGATATTAATGCTCAAAAGGATGATAAATAGCTTAAGGATATCTCACAAGGTGTCATAGTCCCCACGGGTGCTCTCTCAGTGCTCA
This sequence comes from Malania oleifera, assembly GCF_029873635.1. NCBI lineage: Eukaryota > Viridiplantae > Streptophyta > Magnoliopsida > Santalales > Ximeniaceae > Malania > Malania oleifera. The sequence goes on from NC_080420.1 coordinate 61,109,401, forward strand.
CAGGAAACCCTAAGTGCAATGAATCACGTGAATGTGTTTATTCAGCCTCGTGAGATGCCATGTGAATACAGGAAATTATATAGTCAAATTAATACGAGTGTACTACCAATCAGTTCTTCATGGAGTCATAAGATCATATAAAGAGAAACTATGCATGATTGACTCAAGTGTGCCATTCTTAAGTTATATGCAAGTATGCGAAGGGTATACACAGTGTTAAGCATGACATAGTGCAATGTAATTCCTCAGTGCTCCTCCTTTCTTTCTCTATTTTTTTTTTATTTTTTTTTATTTTTTTTTTGATTTTTTTTGTTTTCTTGTTTTTTTTGAAATATAAAACCCAGTACGTGTACGTGCACAATGTTACATGCGAATGCTCATCCCCCCCCTACTAAAGTGGAACATTGTCCTCAATGTGAAAGCATAGGGAAAATAGACAAGATTGTGCACGCGAAAAGTAAGGCGTACTTGAGTGGCGAAGTAATGGAAAAGAAAAACTGAACTACGAGAAAATGAACCTGAAAACAAACTGAAAATAAAATAAGATAAAATAAAAGGAAAAGAAGGAAAATAAAAACATCACAATTGTCTGGCGGAGGCTCAGGAGGAATTTCGTCTGGTGGCCACAGGTCTATAAATTGCATCGGCAGGTCTCCAAATTTGAGCTGCCACAGTGGATCAGTTTTCATACCTGCACGAAAATCAGCCTAAAATGAATTAATGCGTGTCAAAATACCAAACAATTTGTGTGCAGGTCGACCCTCGTGTGTGGATGAGAAAGGGTCTTTATTCAACATTGTGTCCAGGAAATGTACTTCTTTACGAACTAACGGTTGAGAGAAAGTGATCGGAATAATTACCTGTAGTTCTTCAGAAGCATTAACATTAAAGGTTTTACCTGGTTCTTTGAAAATTATATGCTCACCAGACTGGTCACCCTTTTTATCGGGTGCACATATCATCATACCACTGCAAGAGTCTGCCTCCACATTAGGCTCCTTAACATCTGATTCAGGCAGGAGTGACGATTTCACGATTTCTGAGCTCGGAGTATGAGGTACCACAAGTTGGTACTCCGTATGAGTATTAATCTCCTCATCAACTAACTGCTCCGCTTGTGGCCCCGTTTCCTCTGATTTTTCTTTGACCTCTTCTGGTTCAGCCATGACTTCTAGTGTTGGGACAACTGGTTGTCCGATGATGAGCATCTCAGGTTGGGAAAATTCTTTCTCGCTTCTCAAAGTAGTGGTGGCCTCTGTTGTCTCAAGAGAAACATCGTGTATTTGTTGTTGTGGCTGCTGGTACTCTTGAGGACTAGGCTGAGGTTCCACGGGCAATTCTTTGTTTTCTAAGATGTCCAATTGCGTGCTTATCGCATTAATGGTGTCCCTCAATTCATTATTATGATCAACTTGAGTTTGCATGAATTGTTGGAGCATGTTCGCCATCTATGTTATACTATCCTCAAAAAGGTCTGATGACGTACAGCTCGGAGAGATCTGTTGTGGTTGATATTGAGGCGGAGGGTTGTTTGGGTAGTTTGGTGGTTCATATGCATCACCACCACTAATTGTGCTGATAGGGTGTGTAGTCATGGGTGCCTGAGTGTATCGTGTGTTGCACTGTGGGACATTGTCAGCTAAGTAATCAAAGAATGATAATACCTGATCTGGATCCTCGCTGACGGGCTCTTCATTAGACATAGTCTGGACAAAACACTCGCAATCAGGGGTAAAAGCAGTATAAAAACAATCAGCTAACCTCCATGAGTCGAACCCGTGATGTGGAAAAGTGCTTAGTAGATCCTTGAATTGCTCCCAGCAAGCCCAAAATGTCTCGTCATCCTGCTGCACAAAATTAAGAATCTGTTCCTGCAAAAATTGAGTTCTCTGTGAGGGACAAAATGCATGCAAGAATTCACCCTCCGTATCAACCCAATTAATGATAGAGTGACGTCTCAAAGAATGAAACCAGATCAGTGCCCTATCCTACAAAGTAGCAAGAAATAAATTCAGTTGAATAGATTCATCAGTTTAAGCATGAGAGAAAAACATGTTGCAGGTTAATTCAAACTCTGCTAAGTGCTGATATGGGCACTCAAATTCTGTCCCGTAGAACTCGGGTAGCAGTGATGTCCTCCCGCGCTACATCATGAAATTAAGCTCATCATAAAGCAAAATAGTGGAAGAGGATGCAGTGGCATATTCAAGCTGCAAAAAGTCCATTATCGTGCGCGGTGCAGGTGCAGCCATTTTTTCAAAACTAAAATTTTTTTTTTCTGTTTTTGTTTTATGCTTTTGTTTTTATTTTTCATAAAACTAATAAAAATGACGGGAAAAACGCAAAATTGAGACTAAGAACGACATTCCCCGGCAACGGCGCCAAAAACTTGATTCACTCAAAAAATGAGCAGCTCGGAAGCTATCCCAAGTATAGGAGTTTTGTTGTGTAATATTAAGCCCAAGTGCTAGATCGTCTCCTCAGGGAATGCGTTTAATCTCAAAATTTACGTTCGTCCAATCGAAATTAAATTGCACTAAACTCAATTCAGATTCGGGTTTTCAAGATTTTGGAGAGTTAAACAAAAACTTAAATTAAAGTCCTAACACTAGCATGCTTCAATTTAAAGAGTATGTAGGAATAGAAACTCTAATCTACCTACGGAAACATCGAAATACGCGCTCATTAAAAATGGTAACATTAATCATGGAATTTAAGCACATAATGGAAACTCAATTGGACACAAATGCATACAATAAAAATTGAACCTTTAACACGAACTTGAACCTCAATCACAATTTAAACACAACCATAAACTTTAAAATAAAAGAACATTCAAACGATAATGGAATACGGTAAACACGAACTTAAACAAAACCGACCCTAACTAAATCGAACGATAAATAAATAAAAGAAACTAAATTAAATTCTTCAAATCTAATGGTAACATTAATTAAGAGAAACATAAACAAGTAAAAATTAAACTTCACTAAAACAAATTAAAATTATTTAACACAAATTCAAACAAGTTTTTCAAATACTCTAATAAATAACTAAATAAAAAGAAAAGAAATATTCAGTTGCAATTTTGAAAATAAAAGAAAGAAAAGAAAATAAGAGAGAAGAGAGAGAGAGATGGGTTGCTGGCAGCAGGTATGGCAGTGGGTTAATGTGCTCGGGTCGCAGTGATTGTGCAGGAGGTTGCTGTCCTCTGCTGGAGCTACTGTGCTCATGGAGGTTGCTGCTATGTCTGCAGGAAGATGTGGTGCTGGGCTGGAGTCTTGGAATAGAGCCGATGCTGGTGTGTGCAAGGCTGAAGCAGAGGGTTGCTGGTGTTGACTAGTTTAGGTTGATGCTGCGGTGGTTGTCCAGAGCAGCTGCAGTGGAGGGACTCGGCTGCTGTGGGGAGTTACAGAGGGAAGAGGAAACTGAGTGAGAGAGAGGGTGAAAAATAGAGAGGTTATAGAAAGAAGAAAAGTAGAGGAAGATAAGGTGAAGGAAAGGAATAATTGAGATGCAGAGAGAAGGAAAGATTGAAAAAGAAGAAGAACAAAAACATGAAAGAAATAAAAGAAAGAAGAGAAAGAAATAAGAGAAGGGAGAGGGGGAGCCCTCGTGGCTTGCCTGCGTAGGGGGAGGAAGAGAAGGGAATTTAAGGATAGGGGGGAAAAGCCCTAGACCCGGATCCAGATAGGAGACCCGACCCGGATTGTTATATTTTTTTCATTCTCTGTTCATAGCAAATCTGACTCTTCTCAAGCCCATATCTCAAAAAACTCAAAACATAAAAGTTGTAGATAATCCTTTCCTCTTTATCTTGAAATTTGAATAGTCTCGATCATAGCTTAGACGGAAAGGTTATGCATAAAATAAGAACAGGTGTCGATTTTGGTTCTCGGGAATTTTCCTGCGACAAAAAATTACCAAAACTTCATAAATAGTGCAATAAAGTTCAAGAATGATGATTTTGGCACTTTATTAAAATATTGAACAATTTTAGACATTTAATTAAAAATATAAATCATAAAGCCCGGGTTAAGATGCCCAATTACGCAGTTTTGACGTATAATCATATATCTATCCTCCTTCTAGTTTATTGTTTGATTCATGTTTTGATTCACAAGATATATTTTGACTTCGATTTTTGTTATGAATCATATGATAATTCTGTGATAATTGCAGACCATCTTATGAGGTGTATTTTAAAAGAATTTTTTTAGTACTCATAGGATCTTTATTAGAATAAAATATATAAAGGGAATATAATGCTTTAAATGTCTGAATAGTGTTTTGTACTTAAAATTTCAAGTTTTAGAATACACTATTGCTTTATTAAGATCTGTAGAATAGCATGCCAATATGAAAACTAAAGTGATATGTTCAATCTATGCTTAATATATATCATCATGATTGGTTAATTTTAGAAAATGCATGCTTGAGTGAATCCCCTTTAAATGGACAAAATAGTTTTAATTGCTATAAGACTCATGATGCTATATATGCTTAAAGTTTAAAACTATTGAATATAGCATGATTTGTCCATTACACAAATTTTAAGTTTAGGGAATTCATATTATATATATCATATAGCCCTAAATTCACAATGGAACTTAAAGCTCATCCCTATATTTGAAAATTTTGTTATGCCAAATAATGTTATTGAATAAGAAATTCTTTGATTGCATAACTGAGGGGGAGCAAAGAATTTTTGTTTAAATCTGTTGTTTGAGCTGAATGTCATTATCCTGTGCTTGTTAAATGTTTGCATTATTTAATGGATAGTTTATATTTTATTTGATATATTGATTCAACTACTTGATTGCACGCTTAGTCTAGAATGCCTCCTACATGGTGGATGCAATTGATGAGAATTGCATGCTGGTAGTGGATATAGGTTCTCGCATGCCTTTAACTAAATGGTATCTACATGATGCAGATTATTTTATATTGTTTGCTTGAATCTATCAGGTTTTAGGTTCATGAATATTTGAAGTAATGTTCGATTTATAGACGAAATGCTACTAAAATTTCAGTAGAATTTTTCCCATAAATGAAACCATGGATTAGGATAGATAGTTTAATGCATGCCCAAACATTTTTGAGAGGATGAGTGAATCATAATGAAATTATTATTCTCACTCTTTGTTGAAAATGCATGCAAATTAACTATATAGGTAAAGTACATGTCAAATCCAAACCACTATGTAAATAAAAAACATGTACACATTCTGTCATCCTAGGATGAACTAGTTCAGGGACGCCATTTGGTCCTAATCCCTAGGTTATGTTCTTCATGTTGGACCTAAATGGTTAGCGATGATAATGACAAATACTCTGGTATTTGATGGTTATCAAGTGTATGTACATGTTTTTATTAGCAGATCAAGAAATGACACTTGAAGCAAAGCATGAAGACCCTAAAGACTACTTTCATGTTGTAATTCATTTTAATTCAATGAGGGTATGTAAGAAAAGGTTTGTAACAATTATTTGCATATCATGCATATAGGATATATGGTAAGCTTAGTGAGGCCTTAGTGAGACCTTAGCTCCCAACACTTATGCACAAACAAGTCCCCATTATCATTCACAATCAGGGGATCAAAATTGAAATAAACTAGAATTAATTGAAAATTTTGTGAGAGGTCGGGTGATCGAACCTATGGTGTTCAATACACCTTGGGTGCCTGAACTGCTGGGAAGTCAGCGGGTTGACCTGGTTTCGGGCGACCAAGCTAGAAATGAGCATATTGTCTCCGGGTGACCGAACCCTTAAAAGGGAACTTTTCACCAACTTGGGCCACCGAAGATTTTAGTTCAAAATAGGCCCTGAGCGACCGAACACTTGAGTTCGGTTAACTGAACTTAGCTTCGGGCACTCGAACCACAGACAAAAAGTTTTTGACCAACCGAGCTTGAACTCAGGCACCTAAACCTTAAAAGATGGTTTTTTTAGCTGAGTCTATTCGGGCGACCGAACCATAGTTCAGCCACTCGAAACCTCTCGAGTTACTTAATATTTTACCATGGTTAAAAGGGTTAATTTCTCTAAATTGATTTAAAAAAAATCTAATAATGCCTTACATGTCCTAAATGGTAATAATTTCGCCTTGGTCTATATATATGGGCTCATTTGTGAGGAATAGCAATAGATTAGAAAAAATCATTAGAAAAAATCCTCTCTATTTTCAAAATCCTATTTTGCCCAAATACTCTCATTTCTTCATTCCCTTGATACATTTTAGCATTGTGAGAGTTCCTTTGATTATGCTAGTGCTTATTAGAAATTGCTAATACTCCCATGGCTTTGGTTGATTATTGATATTGATTTTAAGGGAGTTTAGTTAAGTTTATCCCACAAATTTGAATATAATAAATCTTGTGTTGGGATAGACTCAAAAGCTTAAGGATTCTCTCATTGTTATTGCAATATTCCTAGAGTTATATTTTGTTGTGCAAATATTTTTCACGAGCTATAATTTTTTCAAACTACTATTGTGTTTATTTCATTGAAGAAAAATATTTTGAGTTAGTTTGAATATTTGATTAGCATCTTTGAAACCTTTATTCGTTATTGAGATTTGATATAACTTTCTTCAAAGATATAGCTTGATTAGAACACTTTTGAACATTCTTGTGATCATATCTTGTTGAGTGTTGCTTGCAAAAAAATACACATCACTGAGCTTACATAAACTATAATGCTGATGTGCATGTGATTGATTAAATTTGGTATATATCTGCTTTACTGAAAAACATAATCACTGTATTGGTTATATTGTAAAAGATACTGTTGTATTCCAGGCGTGGCCTGAGGGGGTGGTAATCCAGCCCAGTAAGGATTGTTTGTAAAGGTTGAGGTTAACCCTGTGCTAATTGACTTGGTTGTTTAGGTGCCGCTCAACCCGTTAAGTGAGCCTTATAGTAGTAATCCTTGTGCTTGTTAGCCAAGGCGGGGATGTAGGTAGTTTGCCGAACCTTGATAACATTCTTGGGTGTCATCTTTATTTACAACTTTCTTATGAATGCTTGGTTAATTTAATTGTGCAATTTAATTTCCGTTGTATATTTGAATTGAGTTAATTTATTTGCACTAGATTGACCTTAGGGTTGTGTAATAATGCTGTTAGGGGATTGACCTAGGGCATCAATTTTGAAAATACCAATTCACCCCACTCTTGGAATTACGGTAAAGCTAACATTTAGTAATATTTAGAAGGATGAACATGTGATGAATGTGCTTGAATGAAATTAAACCTTGAGCGTAAATGCACTTATGTGTGCGTGAGACTATATGAGGGAGTTTAAGCTCCATCCTTAAAAAAGGATTTGAATCACCTGACCCATGGACTCATATTTTTCATTGCTTCTACTTTTTGAGTCCTAAATTTTTTTTTGTACCATGAACATCTTATCTTGTCTCTATTGAATCATTATTTGATATGGATTATTCACAGTATGGATGAACACTATGCAAGACCTATTGCTTGATATTTAGTGCATGTGTGTTTAAGGACATTTTACTGGTGAGATTCATTCATCTAGTAAAATATGAAAAAGAGTACTTATACTGTTTAAACTCTTAAACTTTCAAAACCTGTTTCAGTATAATTTGCTAATAGATTCTAAGCTCGTATTCAAAATTGATAGGGGGAGCATTTTTCTTTAAATCTCTATCTTGTTATGTTTACCAAATTTTTCGCTTAGATCTGTGTTAGTTTTTTGTGGCATGTGCTTTATTGTAATGTTTTATTTAATATCATAGATGAAAATATTTTTTTTGTCACAGTTCTTTGCTTTGCCATATGATCCCTATTTTTAAAAATTATTTAATATCTTTAGATCCATATGGTGGTTTTTTTTTTCTAGCACTTTATGATTTGTACTTAAATGATAAACCAGAAAAATAATGCTTGTTTGAGTTTAAATTAAAGTTTCTTTTTAAGCAAGCACAAGTCCTTAGTATTTATCGAAAACTTTATGGGGATATATATATATATATATATATATATATATATATATTTATTTATTTATTTAATTAATTGCAAGAAATGAACTTACATAGAACATATCATGTTTTGTTGCTTTTGTTCTTGAATGTTTTCATGACTGTGCTTGTATTGTAGTGAAATCTTATGTCATGAAATTATGTTGGTTATAAATTTTTTAAGGGTGTTGTATAGCTGGTTCATGGATCATATATGAAATGCATATTGACTAGTTAGACCGCTTTTATGCTCAAACCTACATTTTCTGTCATATGCTGTGTGTGTTGAACTCAAATCTTTCATGAGTCTTATGATATGTTTAAATTGCCATGGTTTGTGGATAATTCCGGTCTGTTCTTGTTTTTCATGTGCCATTTAATCTCTTATTGACTAGTTATACTGTTGTGTGCTTTATTGCCATATTTTTTCAAGAAAATATAAGAATGATTTTCTATGCCCAAATCTTACGCCAAAAAGAGGGAGAGTTTTTATAAGAAAAATAAAAAGATTATTTTCAAAAGGGGGGAGTTCTCTTTGCTAAGTCTGTGTTAAATGATAAAATGTTTTCCACTTAACTTAACCCTTTTTTGTTGATGCCAAAAGGGAGAGAATTTTAATGAGCAGAATGTTTATGACCTAAAGGGAAGTTTTTTTTTTTTTTTTTTGGGACAAAAACCATAGGGGCAAATATCTGAGCATGTGCTTTAATTAAAAAATTTAAATGCATGATCATTTGTAATGTCTTCTGAAATTAGGAATAGCTTCCCAAGAGGGGGGGGGGTGAATTGGCTTTTTAAAACTTTCTCTTTAGTTCTTTTAAAGTCCTTAACTTCTTTTTAATATTTAACCAATTCTTTGACTTTTTTATTTATTTTGTCAATCAAACAAGAACTTGATTTATTTTGAACAATCAATCAACAGCACAATTAAACATTCAATCTTCAACCACACTTTGAAAATAAAAACAATCAAACAATTAATCACAATTTCCAACCCAACACAATCACAATTTATTTACCAAATATAAGTTCACTACAACACAATTAGATTGATGAAATCATTCAAGATTTAAGACTCTTGGAATATAAAAAAAATCTCTATACCATCCAATCACAATCAATATAATATATGTAACATTCAACTTTTGATGTTTTCAGCCTTGTGGTGCATGTGAGTTTTGAACAAAGCTCTGTATATATGAAATTGTTTCTTCAACGTGATGTTCAATATAAAATCCAATTACTTTTTCCAAACTTCAGAATTCAAATAAACTTTTAGGTTAATTTATCTTTGGGATGTTTAGCCAAGTAACGTACTCCCATATGGATTCCGCAAAGAATGGTTCAACCAACGTACTCCCTTTTAGTTTTAGCAACCCAAATCAAAATCAAACTTTAAGGTTTACTTAATTTCCAAATATACGTAGTTTATATAATTTTAAATTTAAACCATCCACGCAATTTTAAATATGTACTGAAAATAAAGAATAGGGAAAGAGAGTGTGAGATAGAGATTTTTACAAGGTTCGGCTTATACCCAGCCTACATCCTCGCCTTTGGCAAACCACCAAAGGATTCACTAAACATGTTCCATTGATGGGTGCAACAAAACCTTTACAAGCGATGCCCCAGGCTCAAACACTCCTTCACTAGGTTAGAGCCTGCCTCTCCAAACGATGTCCCCTCGTTCAGTCACTCCTTAACTAGGCTAGAGCCCGCCTCTCTAAGCAATGTCCCCTTGCTTAGCCAATGATCCAAAAAACCCTTGGAATCATCAATCTACAAGATACAAATCAAATAGATTCATACAAATAATGCTCACACAAAGAGCTGATTAGTACACTTTAGAAACTAATATACTTCAAGTTCAAAATATCAAAAAGAATGAAGTAAGAAGCTCAATATAAATATCACCGGTTTACTTCTCTTTGATGAGGATCAATAACTTAAATTAGATACTTCAGAGAAGTTGTAAAAGATAAGAGATTTCTCAGAAATTTCGCAGCGATTCAGAGCTTTAAAACAAATAGCAAGGCTTTGAGTGAAAGAGATCTTGAAAGAATTTTTAATGCTTGGTGTCTTTTCATTCTCATAAACCATGTATATATAGGCTTCAAAAACACTTTCATTCATGCTCCCCAAGTTTACTTGGAGTGCCCCCAAAGTTTCCAAAAATATTAGGGTGCAAGTCAATTAAATTTGAAAAAGAGAAGTTTGAAAAATCTGCCCGTTGCCGTACTTCGGTTGCCTAAGGTGCAACCTTAGTAGCCTGAAGTGGGTTCAGGAGCCTAAAGACACAAGGTCAGGAACCTGAAGATACACTGCCTGTTTGATTTTCTTCAGAAAAAATCTTCGGTTGCCTAAGGATTTAACCTCAGTCACTTGGACAGTACAAAATCACTTTCCTTCTTTCTTTTTCAAAGATATTTGGTTTCTTTGCTTTCTTACTTTTGAAAAACATTTTATGGGGCATTAAAATAAAGTCTCTAAGTCCATATTTATCCCCTAATGAGCTTCATTTCATTCACAATGACATTTTTAACTTTAAGGTACTTACATGAAGATTTCCTAACAATATAAACATTTCTTGTTCTTTGAAACTTCATGATCATCTTGAAGCTTTAGGTTCATTTCATCTTCAAATGTCTTTGTGCTTCCCGGTTTGATCACTTAATGACACAACATACACCTTTATGCTTGTTGGTGATCTTTCGAAGCTTTGTTGAGGTTGGCTTTTTTAGATTCCTAAAAACATCATTACTTGAACACATAATGTCATTAACCTTTTATTCATTTGTTATCATCAAAGCAAGAGGTGAAAGCCTTGTTAGGCTAACATCTTCTTTTGTGAATATGATTGAACTTTATTTTTTGTATTTTATATTATGCATATTCTCAGGGGGAGCCTTTTTCAGGCAGTACCTATTTTTCTCTTGACTGTTTGTCATCATCAAAATGGGGGAGATTGTTGGATTTTTGAGTCCGATCTTTATTTTGATGCTAACAAACCACCAGTATCTTTTGTGTGCATTTAGTGTGTGAACAGGTTTCCAATTCAGCATGAACATAAGATACTGATAAATGGGAGCCAGAAGAACTTGAAGAATATTATCTGACATATTTCATAAGGACAGGAGAGCAAAGAAGAAGAAGAAGAAGAAGAAGAAGAAGAAGAAGAAGAAGACATTTGTTTCAATTTGTATATGCATTTTAATTTTTATTATTCTGGTCTGTAATAATGCATGCATATGCATGAAATGATTTGAATGCTCAGACAAAACCGTAGATAGACCTTAGGTCGACCGACGCCAGGCTTTTAGGGTAAAGTAAAATTCCTAGACCTTAGATTGACCCTAGGTCCCTACACATAATTGTTCTAAAAATCAAGAAAAAATCGTAAGTGTGAAAGGGCTTTGGGCGACCGAACTGTGTGCGTTGAAAACACCTCGGTTGACCAAATGGCTGACTGGTCAACAAGTTTGACTTGGTTCAAGCGTCTGAACCCTTGAGCGGTCACTTTTCACCTTCCCCGAGCGTCTGAACTTCACATTCAAATATGGCTCGGGCGAGCAAAAGTTCAAGCTTGGCAAACCAAAGTTTAGACCAGGTGACCGAACTACCGTATTTTGAAATCGCCCTCAGTTTAGCAAATCAAGCCCATTTTCAGGCACCCGAATCTCAAAAACTCGCTTTTTCTCTTATGTCTGTTTGGGCGACCGAACTCAGGTTCCATTGACCGAAACTCACGGGTTGCTCATTTTTAACTACGCTAATTAAGGTTAAAACTTAATTAAACATTTCTAAAATTTTGTAATAGGTCCCTAGCGGTCATAATTTTTAGAAAAAACTATAAATACCCCTTCATTTTTCAAAATTAGTAACTTTGATTAGCCATTTTTTCTCTTTAATTTTACCTTAATCAAAGTTCCCCCAAAAACATTTTAATTGCGAAAATTCTTTCAATGGGGAAAATATTTTACTCTCCAAATCTCCCTTTATTATTCTTTAGAAAATATTTTCAAAGAGAGTATATATTTTATTTGGGCTTTTACTTGCTTTGATTTGCACATAGATCTTCAAATGCATATATTTTGTTTTGTGCAAAGTTTTTGAAACTATAACCTTAGGTTCTCCTATGTCTTATTGAAAATATATTTTGGAGAAATATTTGATTTAGGGTTTAAATCTTTGAAGTCTTCATTATACATATTATGTTTAAAGATTGGAAAACTATTTTGAGAAACACACCCATACTCTACTGAGCATACATTTCATATCATGCTAGAGTGTTTGCATTTGATCTTAAATGTGTACATTTCTTCTTGTGTTTAGAAGCACTTCATTATGTACAAAAATGGTTTTTATTGTACTAGTTGGGTTCAGATCGTTAATTGAACTAGGGAGTCTCAACCCTGTAAATGAGACCGGTTTGATTCAGCTTGGAAATTGAACTGGGGAGTCTCAGCCTCGTAAGTGAGACTAGTTCGGCTCAGCCTAGTAATTGAGTTGGGGTTTTCCTCCCCCCATAAGGAGAGGACGTAAACGGCTTCTGCTCTGCCTAGTTAAGTGAGCAAGTTTGGTGGAATCCTTGGGGGGTATGCCCAAGACGGGGATGTAGGCTGGTTTGGACGAACCTCGATAATAAATCTTGTGTCTCTTTCTCCCTATCTCATTTAAATTATTGCACATTAAATTCAGTATGTGTACGCCTATTTATTTACTGTTATATTTAGTTGCATGCACAAATTTACTTTGAGTGAGATACGCATGTATACATGATTCGAATAGCTTAATCTTTTTACATACACACGTTTAATATTGAATGGAATATGATATGTGGTGAATTGGCGAAATATTTAAATTAGCCGAAAAGTTTTTAAATCTCCAATTCAACCTCCTCTTGGGATCACACCATTTCCAACAAGCTTACGTATCGCTTTAAGAAATCAAAAGTGAAAAGAAAATGTTTATATCCTACAATTGAATCAATACCTCAAAGCAATAATGGGTTCTCAAAATGAAAAACTCATTCTTACCTAAGAAACCCACACTCAACCATGGGCATAAATATGTTGTGTAATGCAATTTGTTATCAAGAATTCACCAACTTATGGTTGATTCAAAAAGAAGAAAGATTTGTTCTTATACTCTTATTTATTATATTGTTGAAGTATCCTTCGTAAGAGTATCAATTCCATACTACAGTTAAAGAGATCCAGTTATGAGCACTTAATCAAATACTTGATCAATCAATTAGAATTATATACTACTTGAGATATTCTTCTAATTATTGCAAAATTATTCATAAGTATGGAATAAACTATGAAACCCAATCTAGTACTATATATGGTTTGGTTTTGCACCAAACCATCGACGAAAATCAACCGAGAAGGTTGATGCTTAGGTTTAGTACCACAATATTTGTTAGAGAAGTCACTTAAAAACATGCACAAAATCATCTTTGAGATACACCAAAACCCTAATCTCTCGTACCACGGTTTTCCCTTCGTCCAAAATATCCTATGCAAACTTCGAGTAAGGCTATATATCTTGATGCCAACACATTAAATACAGTTATGATGTTTACAACATAGCAAGGTTTGCCAATACATAGGGATTGGTCTAAACCTCATGAAGTGCTTTAACTGATAATAGGAAACCCCAAAAGTGGAAAAACCCAAAAGCTAAGGATCTCACTGTAAAATTCTAGGGTTTGCACCATATGATTACCTATAATGTCTCACCAAGACACGGTGGACATGATACTATAACACACAGAGACATCTTCGCTATGTACTGCGTATGGCATAGGCACAGGGCTTAGTAGACGAAGTTGAGGAAACTATGGAAGAAGAAGACCTAGGAATGGGGCATTTTGGTAATCCACACGAGGAGATGGAAGAATCTAATGATGGTAGTTTGCCTAGTTACTATGTTAGGCAACATCTTGATGGGATAGATGCATGCATCAGTTCACTGGAACATGGAATTACCACATGCTTGGATAACTTAGACCATGGGGTTAATGCTCATTATGATAGCATGGAAAATAGTCTTTATAGGCATTTATAGAATTTTTCAGTAGTGCCTCTCTTTTTGATGATGATTAAAGGGGGAAAAGCAAATTTGCTGTAAAATTTTTATATTTGAATCTTTTCTGTATTAAGTTCAAATCTATAATGATGCTTAAATTGTTATAAATGGAAGTTTACATTTGTTGCTTAAACTGTACTTAATGAAAGTTCGGTTCGTTTGTTGTCCGATCTTAATATAGAATGAACTTTCTAGTTAAATATATTGTGTTTTATAAAGTTCCAGTAATACAAAATATCTAGTTGAATGTTTTTTTTATGCCTTATTATGCATATAACAAGGGGGAGAAAATTATATATTATTCAACAATATGCATAAAATAAGGGGGAGCTCGTAATTTTATCTTTTAAGAACACCAATGGTTTGCCAACATCAAAAAAAGGGAGATTGTTAGCATTAGTGGCTACATAATCCAAGTTGTTAGATTTTGATTATAACAACCCATTAGTGGCTCTGAGTAAACTAATCTTTGCATATCAAGCGATGACAGGTACAAATTCTAGTGCAAAGATCAAGTAAATACTCAACAGGTTAGACACTATCAAAAAGGGGGAGATTGTTAGCCTTAGTTGCTACATAATCATATTTGATGTATTTTGATGATATCAACCTAATTGTAGTTCCAAGTTTAACCTATCTTTGCAAATCAAGTTAGTTTAGGTACAAGTGACAAATACATGAACGTATTAGATCAAATGCAAAGATCGGATTGAGTGGACATTTGAGTAGGAAAGATCAAAGCAGACAATCACTCGGAAGGACTCAAGTGCATCGAACAAAGTCTTAAATAGGGAGTGTTTGAGGTAGGAACTACTGTAACTCTTGCGGTATTGTTTCACACTAGATCATTGAGCAAAAGTTGGGCAAACGCATTTTATTAGGATATAAGTATATAGGATATCACCAAACTCTTAGAACAAAACTTAATGAGTTTTCAAAGAACAAAAACAAAAAGTTTCATATATATATATATATATATATATATATATATATATGATACTTACTACGTTTTTTTAAGGGACAAGTTTTAAATCATTCTAGCATTGTAAATCTTTTATATACTTGGTCCTGGTTGGGTTAAAACCATGAACATGCACCTAAGTAAACAAGAAAATCAAGTTTGTAAAGAAATAGGGCAAAACCGTTGAGGGTTTTGGCCCAGGTGCATTGACGGTTTCAGGTAGAGAGTTGATTGAATTTTTTCTTGAGGAAACCGTTGACAGTTTGGGGGAATTTGTCAACAATTTGCGTCAGGATTCTACACACAACAACTATAAATGGCTAGTTTTCAAAGTAAACAAATAATATATTAGCCTAATGGTCATAAAACGGCTAGTTGCTCATTTTGCCTATAAATACAAGTCAAAAGGTTTATTTAAAGATTGATTTTTGTGATTAACATCTTTTGAATATCATTCAACAAGCACTTTGCATTTAGTTAATCATCTCATGTGCTCAATATCTCTCTTGCTTTCTAATCTTGTGTTGATTCATTACTTAAGAGATTTGTGTGAGGTCTTTATTGTATCAAATATTTGCTCATTCAAGGGACTTTATTGTATTTCATATTCCTCTTGTAAGGGTTCTTTGTGAACCAAGTGTTAAAGAGATTGGTTTCCTTGTTTGGGCTCTTTGTGAACAATATGGATTGGTTCCCGTGTGAAAGTTCTTGGTGAACTGAATTGCTAGGATTCTTTATGGACATTATTGAAAGGCTTTGGGTGAGCATTAAGGGATTGGTTCCCTTGGAAAGGCTCTTGGTGAGCGAAAGGGATTTGTTCCCATGTGTAAAAGCTTCTCTGATGGTGAAGGAGGTTGAAAGTGGATTGAGAATCATTGAGTGTGTCTCAAGGCATGGACGTAGGCAAGGGGTTGAACCACGTTAATATTATTTGTCCAGTTTCTATTCCCTACTCTTTAATTTACATTTTGTACATGATTTATATTGTTTATATTGTGATATAATTGCTTTCATCTTGCCATGATTTTATATTTTGTAGAGGAAAGCTAAAATACACAAAAGCGTCCATTCACCCCCCTCTAGACTCGACTCTAGGGCCAACAAAGTAAGATGTTTCTTCCTCCTATAAATACATTCTTGAATAGCTATGCAGCTATATGTCTAAGGAACCATACATATGGATTCTAGGTGCAGCAAACAAAGATCCTTTCTCCTTCTCTCAGCAAAATACAAAGAAAGTATCTGCTATGAAGGTAGGTATAGTGCATGTCCTTTTGGTTCCATCTTAACATGTACCATGATAATTCCATGGTCTATTATATAAGTTGTTGATGGTAGTAGCACTAGTACAAACATAACTAAAGCAAGTATTTGTAGTCTAAAGTTAGAATCTAAATCACTAAGGTGATTTTTGAAGATATTCTCTTAGTTGTCCAATGCCATCCCTCGATTTCTTATTTCCTCTAAACTTTGTAAGCTAGGTCTTTAACTTTTCCAACCATAGTTATGATTAAAGTTCGTATAGGAGAGTCATTTGGATTGAATACATAAACATTATCTTTAGCTAACTATGGGACTTGAAGCAATAATACTGCTTAATCAAATTTCCCATGTCAATAGGTCCGAAGTTGAAACATCTATAAGCCAAGTCTCAATATTGAATCACCTTCCAATCCATTTATAACATCAATAATGCATATACAATCAGCTTAAAATTTCTTTTGATCATTGTCGTAATGTCCTAGAGAAGGTTCCGAAATGGCGAGGGGTGATAATAATAATGGTTCGATGGAGTTGCCACTAACCTGTTATTTCCTGACATGTGATTAGTTTATCTAATTTCTACTCGTTGATTGGTCTTTAGACTAATCCTAAGGCTAATAAACTAGTAGTCTTGGTCTGCTTTTTTCAAAATTGGGATCAGGAGTACTGTTATGTGAAAGGAAGGTTCTAACACCCCTTACACACCCGATCTATGAATGGTACCTATTTAACTATGAATTATATCAAATTAAATCAAATGATCCTTAATTAACTCCTAAAAAAAATAAATAAACATTAAAATTTTGAAAGAAAATGTAAAATCGAGTGTGTTGACCTTATAGGTCATATCCTTATTTTGATTATGACAAATACTCACAATGACAAGTTCTTATGTATTGAATGGCTATCTAGTTTATGTGCAGGAATTCTAAGTGACAGATCAAGATGTGCACAAAGCAAGCAAAGCCTAAAGACCAATTTCTATTTAGCATTGTAATATATTTCATTTAATTGGTCTGTAATAGTAACTAGGGCTCTGGTTTATAATAAGCTCACACAAATCACATGTATGATTTATTACGTAAGCTCAAACAAACTGTGAATGAAAAATGACCTTAGAAAGACCTTAGGGTTTTCCCTTCGGTTGACTGACATCGAAATTTTTTGGTGTCTTAGTTTTGGACATAAATGACCTTAGGACACTTACATTTGCACCTATGTTTGTTAGGGACTTGAATAGGGTTTGTATGTTTCAAAACTAGACTAAAATGCACACATGGTGCACTTTCAGTCGACCGAACCAGGCAGTTTATTTTGCCCTGGTCGACCAAACCAAGCCTAGGTCAACAGTTGACCAAGGCCCTGGTCGACCAAACCAGGTAGTTCAGAAAGGCCCAATCGACCGAAACCCTCTCTGGTCAACATTTTGACCATCTGGTCGACTGAGCCAGGTTTGTACACCAACTACCTGGTCGACCGAGGGTCCTCGGGAAAATTCCCAGTGGGCTGGTCGACTGAACCAGTCAGTTCAAAATGTCCCGGTTGACCGAACCTTAGAAATTTGAAAAATTGCCTTCTCCTAGTCGATCGAGCCTTTAGTTCAAAAACCTCCTAGTCGACCGAACCATATGAGATCTAGTCGACCGAAACTATTCTGGTCGACCGGACCTCTGGGGTTGCCTTGATTTTTATCAAGGTTAATTAGGGTTAAAATGATTTTAAACAATATTAATCTACCCTACATGTCCTAACGACTATAATTCTTCCAATGTCTATATATAGCCCTTCATTTGCTAAGATTAGGGTGAGATTAGAAAATTTGATTAGGGAGAATTCTTTGAAAATCCAAAAACCTATAATACTCATTTTTTAGCCTTCTACACTCATACTTACTTTCTCATACTGATTAAACCCTATGTAAGTTGATTGAGTGTTAGTCTAAATTGGTTTTGCTCTCCTATTTGTATTTGATTGATTGAATTTTCTTGAGAGCTAAACTTAAGTATTCTTTGGGGGCTTCGTTCATAAGCCTATCGTAAGAAGACTTGCTTAAGCTTCTGAGAGTTGCATTTTTGTTGCAATATCTTAGGAAGCTTGTATTTGTCTTTGTGTTGCAAAATTATTTTCAAAACATACTCATATATCTTGTGTGATTTATATTGATATATTTGTGAAAAGATATTTGTGTTTTTGATATTGATCTTTGTTGCAATATTCATTGACTTACATATTATTTGCTGACACAAAGATTAAATATATTTTGCAAACCAAGCATATACATTATTTGATATTTGCACGATTGAGATATTCTGCTGATTGAAATACTTGAGACTTGACATCTTTGTGTAAACTTATTAGCTAAACATCTTGTGATACAAAGATTGCTTGTTTGAAACTCTCACGTATGCATTACATTGATAGAAAATACTTTTGAGAGTTGAACCATCTTGACCACACTGAGCTTACATATTAAATCATATTGTGGTGTATGTAATTGCGCGTAACTGGGTACACATTTGCTTTACATGAAAGCATAATCACTGTACCATTTGATTATAATACACATCTGTTGTATTTCCAGGCATGGGCCTGAAGAGGGAGATTAGCCCTAGAATAGTCCCGGATTGGCTTAGACCCGGTTAAGAAAGCTAGGTGCGTCGTCTCGTTAAGGCGTGTAGGTTGAGGTCAGCCCCGCTAATTGACCTGGTTAAGGTTGAGGTCAGCCCTATGTTAATTTGACCTGATTGTAATTGGTGTTGCTCCACCCTTAAGTGAGCTATTAGTGGAATCCATTGACTTGTGAGCTAGACGCGGGGACGTAAGCATAGTTGGCCGAACTCCGATAACATATCGTGTGCCTTGTTTATATTTCTGTACTTTATATTTACCGCACATGTATGTTATGGTGTGAATGATGTGTTTGATTTAATTTCCACATCATTTTTATATATGCATTTGGAATTGCATAGAAAGACCTTAGGTTTGTGTAATACTGATTGTAGGATTAGTTGAATCTAGGAAGAAAGTTTAAAATTCCAATTCACCCCCCCTCTTGGGAATACACCTTTTCTAATAGAGTATAATTTAGGAATGTCTAATAAGATCTCTAAAGGAAGGAGTCTTATTAGATAAACCCCCACTAGAACTAATATAGGTAAGGTTTGAAACAACGCTTTACCCTTTTTTTTTATTATTGATATGTACACACACAAAAAATAAGATATATAGAGATAACAAACATATAAATTGATCATGAAAATTTATCAAATTTAAGAAAAAGGGGTCTTTAAAGCATTCCTAGATTTCTAAATAAATTTTCAAGATTGTTCTGCACTTTTTTGAGCTTTTAAAAAATTTTCTCCATTTTATTTATTTTTGGTATTTTATTTTTCCACTTTTTTGGTTCCGTGAGTCAAAAATAACTCAAAGAATAATCTTGAATTTTTTTTTTTCTAATTTTCCTTGTTTTTTCTTACTATTTTTTATAATTTTTTTAATATTAATTAAAAATTAATTAATCCAAATAAATAAAAGTAGGTGATCAAGGATGATCATATTGGTTCAACTGGCTTGAATCAAGTCAAACCAGGTTGATTCAATTCGAGGAAAGGGCAGAGAGGTAGCTAGCATATGTCAGCCAAGACAACGACATGTGGCGACAGGAGATACATTATTTTTTGTTTATCTTTTGTTTATTTTTAAAATTTGGAGGTGACTTTGACAACAATAGATATTTTTTTTTATTTTTTTTTTTGAAAATTTGGGGGTGACAGTTAGCAAGGTGATGTCAGTGTGACGTTACTCACCATATGACAAAAATTGATAGGTGCATAACACTTGACATGGATCACTAACATGGCAGCGATCTAGCTGTCTAGAGAAAACACACCTTGGATCCAGGTTTCTAGATCTAGGTAATCAGGTATGGGTATTTAGGTTTTTTAGGTCTGTCTTCTCAGATCCAGGTCAAATACTTGGGTATGATATTGGGGATTATAGAAGGATTCTTGGGTATTAAATGCTTATTTTAGAGACACTGCTTGGAGAATTTGACTTTGAGTAAATTTGCAAAAATTAAAATACTTCATTATTCCATAAAATTTCCAAATATTTTACCTTTCCATTCATTGTCAATTGAATTTTCAAAACATGTGTTTAAATGAATTGAAGTATAAGATGCATACCTTTTCAATTCCACCTCCTCGTTGTTCTTGATGTTGCCTCCTTTTGTTTTCTTCTTCCTTTGCTGTCAACAATTCCAAGTTGTTTCTCCTTCCTTTGCTGCTTCTCGATTACTCCCAATTTTTGAAATTTGACTTCCTTCACTCTCAAAGTTTCAGCCCTTTCTCTATTTCTGGAATTTTAATCTCTCAGCTATCTCACTTTTTTCTTCTCTAATTCTCTCAATTTTTTTCTCCTCCTTAACTCTCTGAAGATCACTATTTTTAAGCCCAGGGGAAAGTAATCCATTAACTGCGATCGATTAATCAAATTAATAATAGATTGATATTATTAAAAATTTTAATTTTGATTTGCAATTACCACCAATTTCTAACTAAAATCTCTTCTTATGATGTGTGTGCAGGTGCAAGCATAAAGGAGTTGGCCCACCATATTTTTTTATTTTTTATTTATTTTATTTGAAATTGTACAAATAAGTATTTACAAGTTAATAAAATGATAAGTTTAATTTTAGGTATATAGAGCCCTCGATAAAATGAAGTGTCTACAACTGCCCTCTTTATAAGTTTTTGCTTAGGATGATAGGAAGACCTATCTATTGGCATCATACAATAAACAATCTATAAAGACATGAGACAAATTTTGGACTGGGTGTAATATGGCAAAACCATAGAAAAAGTGAATGTGTGGATTTACAAAGCTGCATCGAGTCTAGGTCAATTCAACAAGCTCACAGAGTAAGGTGTAAATTGTCCTAGTTTATGAAAAGATCACTACCTTTGTAACAACCTCTTTATTTATTTATCTATATATATATATATATATATATATATATATATTAATTGTTCTGATACCCCCTGCTATGGAACTTGAGCCTCAAAAGGCATCGGGCTAAATCTGAATATAAAATCATACCTATGCAGCGAAAACATAATCCATACATCCATACACATCACACAATACCGAAAATCCATATTTCTATACCATAACTATATAATACATCTCTCTCCAAAATGCCTGTCCTAAAACATAAAACCCTACACAAACTTACCCTCTAAACCAGGGTAATCAATATACTCTTTATCCGCGAGCTTGATCTGCTCGCCCAGTTAGCTCACTTGAAAAATGTTAAAGTCATAGGGTTAGTTGACGCTCAGTAAGTGGAAATATGCTATTACTAGTGTGTGGCAGCTAAGTTAAGAATACTATTTAAATAACAACTGAACTGTAGTACAATGATAAATCTGTAAAGCATATCTTTCTTTTCATAATTTAAAATATAACTTTATCATTTGTGTTTTCTACTTCTCATACTACTAATATCATACTATACTTATCATATACTGTAAAGTTGTATACATATACATAACTGTGTTTTATCCCTGGAACTCTGTATGTCATGATTTGACACCTCATGACAGGGTTGTGCGGCCCGTAGGAGGGACTTAATCTGGTCGGCCCTCCAGTTAAGTCAATATACTCTACACTACCTCAGCCCGGCCAAACTGCATCCACTACTAGGCTCGAGACTGGCTGGTACCTCGTCAAACTAGCCCCCTCCACGTAGTGAACTGGGGAGCTGCATACTCTTCGAGCACGGTCGACGATACCCACATACTATCTGAGATATGTGGTTGCACTCTATCTGCATATAGCAATGGTACCATGCTCTATATTCTTTATCTGTATCTGTCTGTATTCTTTCCTCAGGGATCTGATACTATATATATACATACATACATATACAATATTTTACTATTTTCATCATATTTCCAAAATTACCATAATGCTATCTTTCTGTACTGTAAATACTATAATCTCTGTATACTGTATCTGTAGCATCTTGATGCTATCTCTGTATATCTGTTTGTATACTCAGTCTATATACTCTGTTTGTATACTCTGTATGTTATGGTAATAGGAAACATGACATACTGTAAAGACTATATATACTGTTCTGTATAAAGCCGTAATATATATACTGATCTGAGTAAAACTGTATACATGTATATGTATATATATATATATATATATATCTGTTTTATGAAACTATTCATATAAAAGTTGTATATGCATGCATATCTTTCTGTATAATCTATGTGAATATATAACCATATCTATATATTCTGTATAACTCCATATATTGGAAAAACTATATAAACTGTATATAGTGTCTATATCTATGTATTCAGTATAGTATGATACACTGTAAAAACTATATAAGTTCTTCATCACATAAATATCCACTCAGGCCACACAAGCATTTAAAACTCATATTCTATAAAACTAGGTAATAAGCTGGTGTATACATATGTGAAAAATCTCTGTTAACATTATAACAATTCATAGCATAGCATATTTCCCTTACCTTATCTTTGAAAAGCCCCTACTGTACTTTAGCCCGATACCCGTAGGGTTCTCCACTCAACACCCTGAAAATTAAATCCCCCAGAACAAAGCATCAGTATTTCTTCATGTATTGTATTTCTTATAACTGAAGGAAAGACAAATGCTGAATAAAATACCTTACCCTGAGATTGGGGCGAAATCCAAACCAACTCCACCAACGATCAGCTCTAGCAGACTCGTAGAAAACTTTGTCAGGAGCGTCGTGGTGGCTTCAGATTGTCGATCTGGCGTAAAACGGGTCTAAAATCGAAGAGAGAAGGGGTGGAGGATGTTTTTAGAGAGAGAGTGGAGTTTCTTGCGCCAATTTTCATCAAAAATCCAGTTTTTGGCAATTTATAGCCCTGGGTTCGTCGACGAGACACGTCATCTCATCGACGAGTCTTTAAGGAATTTCGTCAATGAACTTCCTCCCTCGTCAACGAATTTTAGGCTGCCCCAAAACCCCTCTCGGTTTTTTCTCGTCGATGAAGCTCGCCCTTGTCGACGAGGTCCTGTTGTACCCTCCTCGATGAATCCCCTGTATTCGTCGATGAGGCCCTGATAAATTATTGGGGTATTTTCTCAAAGTACAATGTCATCGACTACCTCCTTCTGTTACTATTTACATTTCTCTCCCTATTTATTATTTAAATATCATTATTTTTTGGGTTGTTACATTCTCCCTTCCTTATAAAATTTCGTCCTCGAAATTTACTATCTGTATCTCCATCCATCATCCCATAAAGGAAAATGGTCTACTTATTTTATTACCCACCCTCACTTATGGCAGAGGAATACCGTGGTTACATTTAGGTTCTGGGAGATTATATATATAAAACTGAAACTATCTACTCACTAGATCTATATATGTACCTGCAAAAGAAACTTATCTAACTATTATACTTTACTTGAGTACCTCTATACCTCTTGGAACAATTGCGGGTATTTCTTTCTGATCTGCTCCTCGAGCTCCCAAGAAGCTTGCTCTGTGGCGTGATTTCTCCACAAAAATTTAACTAACTTATTTCTTTAGTGCGTAAAGTCTGAACCTTTCTGTTTAAAATCTGTACTAGTACTTCGTCATATGCCAATGAATCTTTAAGCTCTATCTCTGCATAGATAATGATGTGGGATGGGTCTAGGACGTATTTCCTTAACATGGCAACATGAAACACGTTATGAATTCGAGCCAAAGCTGGCAGCAAAGCTAGCCTATAAGCAACTGACCCTATTCTCTCATGTATTTTAAAAGGGCCAATATACCTAGGGCTCAACTTGCCCTTCTTTCCAAACCTCATGACTCCTTTCAGAGGAGGTATCTTTAAAAATACTCGATCTCCCACATCAAATTCTAACTCTCGGCAGCGAGTATCTGCATAGCTTTTTTGCTGACTTTGTGTTGTACTAATTCTTTCTTTAGTCGGACCTTGTCACAAGCCTGCTATACTATCTCTGGACCCAAAACTCGCCTTTCGCCTACCTCATCCCAGAAGAGAGGAGAACGACATCTCCTACCATACAATGCCTCGTATGGAACCATGCCGATACTAACCTGGTAGCTATTATTATAAGCAAATTCAACTAATGGCATAAACTGAATCCAACTGCCTCCAAAATCAAGCACACAAGCACGAAACATATCCTCTAGTGTCTGAATTGTCCTCTCATTCTGACCATCTGTCTGGGGATGAAAAGCAGTGCTAAAAGCTAACTGCGTACCCGTAGCCTTCTAAAAACTTTTCTAGAATCATGAAGTAAACCGAGGATCTCGGTCCGAGACTATGGATACTAGTACTCCATGAACATGAACTATCTCTTGAACATATATCTCTGCTAGTTTGTCCATGGAATAACAACTTTTAATAGGGACGAAATAAGCAATTTTTGTCAGACGATCTACAACCACCCAAATGGCATTTAATCCCTATTATACTGGTGGTAACCCCGTAACGAAGTCCATCGAAAAGTGGTCCTATTTCCATTCTAGAATGAACAATGGCTACAACTGTCCTGCCGGTATCTGGTGCTCAGCTTTAACCTGCTGACATGTCAAGCATAGTTGAACAAATTCAGCCATCTCCCTCTTCATTCCACTCCACCAAAAATACTCTCATAGGTCCTTATACATTTTAGTACTGCCGGGATAGACCGTGTATAGGGATCTGTGAGCCTCCTCCAGTATAGTTCTCCTGATCTCAGTATCTGCAGAAACATATAGCCTAGTACGGAATTGCAGGGCTCCGTCATCTGATATGCTGAACTCCTCTCCCTGACCATCCCGCACTCTAACCATCACCTCTGCCAACTCTACATCATCGCCCTGAGCTGCTTTAATCCTCTCATATAGTGTAGGCTGAACTACTAGATCGACAATAACTTCCTGAGGACTCTTCTCTACCAATTCTATATTGAGTCTCTCCAAACCAATCAAAATTGAGTGCTGAATCTCCATGGCTGGCAGTATGGGTCCCCTTGATTTCCTGCTTAGAGCATCTGCCACTATATTTGCTTTTCTTAGGTGGTAACTAATCGTGCAATCATAGTCTTTAATAAACTCTAGCCACCTTCTTTGCCTCATATTCAATTCTTTTTAAGTAAAGAAATATTTCAAACTCTTATGATTCGTGAAAATCTCGCACTTTCCACCAGATAAATAATGCCTCCAGATCTTGAGAGCATACACCACTGCAGCAAGCTCTAAATCATGGACAGGATAATTCTTCTCATATTCTTTAAGTTGTCTGGACGCATATGCAATGGCCCTGCCGTACTGCATCAACATGCATCCAAGACCCTTCAAAGAGGCATCACTATATATTATCAACCCATCCTCCCCTGAAGGAATAAGTAGTACTAGAGCTGAAACTAACCACTGCTTTAATTCTTGAAAACTCTGTTCACAGTCATCAGTCTATTCAAATTTTACATTTTTCCTCGTAAGTCATGTTAGCGGACCTGATAGACTGGAGAAACCATCCACAAAATGCTGGTAATAACCTGCTAACCCTAGAAAACGCCTGACTTCCTGAACATTTCCCGGCCTTCCCTAACTCACTACAGCCTTTATTTTACTCAGATCAACTAATACTCCTGCTTCTTAGATCACATGGCCGAGAAAAGTATCCTACCTTAACTAGAACTCACATTTCTTGAATTTTGCATATAATTTCCTTTTTCTCAATATCTGCAACACTAGCCTCAATTGATGCTCGTGCTCCTCAAAATTCCTCGAGTAGACCAGTATATCATCAATGAACACAACCACAAACTGGTCCAAATACTGATGAAACACTTGATTCATTAAATCCATAAACACCGCTGGTGCATTAGTCAACCCAAATGACATCACTAAAAACTTGTAGTGCCCATACCTGGTACGAAATGCAGTCTTGGAAATATCTTCTACTTTAACTTTCACCTGATGGTAGCCTGACCGCAGATCGATTTTAGAGTATCATCAATCCTAGGGAGAGGATATTTATTATTGACTATCAGTTTGTTTATCTCCCTATACTGAATGTATAATCTCATGGTTCCATCTTTCTTTTTCAAAAATAGAACTGGCGCACCGTAAGACGACACACTAGGCCTGATGAAACCTTTATCTAGCAATTCCTGTAACTGATCTTTCAGTTCTTTCAATTTGACTGGAGCCATACGGTATGGTGCTTTAGATACTGGTGCAGATCCTAGCAACAAGTCTATAGTGAACTCAATCTCATGATTAGGCAAAAAACCAGGTAATTCTTCTGGAAATACATCTGGAAACTCTGTCACAACTGGTATATCAGCTTGAATCAATGCTTCTTTTGGCAATTCTTTTATGTATGCAACATACCCCTGACAACCATCCTATAGCAGTCTCCTCACCTGAATAGCTGACACCAATTGTGGCAAGGCACGTACACGTTAACCCGTAAATATAAATTCTGGCTCACCTGGGGGTCTGAAAATTACTTCTTTTTTATGGCAATCAATACTAGTGTGATAAATAGCTAACCAATCCATACCCAGTATAACATCAAATCCCTGCATATCTAGGACCACAAGATCAGCTAAAAGCACTCTCTCCTGAATAATTATTGGAAAATTTCGAAGTACCCTCCTGCATCTAACCACAGATCCCATCGGCGTACCCACAGACAATTCTATATCTAATGGTTGTGTCTCTATTCCAGCTATCTTCACATATCTCGCTGATATAAAAGAGTGCGTGGCACCTGTATAAAAAAAAAACAATCATTTTATATGGTAAAGTAGTAATAGTAGTTGTGACCACGTCTCTAGCCGTCTCAGCGTCTAACGGTATCAACGTGTAGACCCTCACTGGTGCAATGTTCCTCTGCTGGCCACCGCGAGGTGCCTAGTATCCACATCGAAATGTTCTAGGAGCTTGAGCATAATTCGAAGACATCTGACACGATTGAGCCATATGACTGGGCCTCCCGCATCGATAACAAACATTTTCCCCCAATCGGCACTCACCAGGATGTCTCCGTCCGCATCTAGGACAAATGGTAGGAAGCTGTCCACCCTGAAATCCCCTATGCTCTACCATCTGCCTCTGGCCCCCGCCAGATCTACCTCCTCTCCAAGGGCCTCGGCTAGGTCCACCTGAAAACTCGAGGGCACAGTCCTCTTCCTCTGACTCTGTGTCTTTGTCTCTTTAGTTAAACTCTCCTCCGCTATAGTGGCCCTGTCAACCAATTCTGCAACATCCTGGATCCTCAGTACCGCCACCTATCTGTAAATGTCTCACCTTAGGTTCCTTTTGAACATTTTGGCCTTCTTCACTTCATCGGGAACAATATATGGGCAGAAATGCGAGAGCTTGATAAATCTTATCGCATATTGTTGGACAGTCAATGATCCCTGGGACAGGCTCAGAAACTCCTGTACTCGAACCTCTCTGACTGAGGCAGGGTAATATCTATTGAAGAACACGTCCCTGAAACGAGTCCAGGTCATCGGCACTAGTATAGCCCTCTACTCCTCCAACAACTTGGTGGCTGCCTGCCATCTCTCAGCCTCCCCTGCCTATCTATATGTAGCATATAAAACTCTCTGCTCGTCGGTGCAATGAAGTACTATCAGAATCTTCTCTACCTCCTGCACCTAGTTCTCGGCAATTGCAGGCGAATTCATCTTCATAAATTTCTCTATAGTGGATCCCTGAACTGGAGATGGACCACCCTGCTCTCTAGAACTCCGCACTATCTCAGCCATAACTTGCTAAGCCACACTACGTAGCATAGCATCTGAATCTCCACCTGCTGCGCCAGAAGGACCAGCACTATCATTCCCACTAGCATGAGCACTATTGCCTCCTAGGTCCATTCTGCAAACACATAGAACACCGTTTCAGAATCCTATTTCCTACAGACCCAACTTCTTCAACTAAAACTCCAAATTATCTATTAACCATCCCTTCTGATCCTAACCCCAAGATCCACTCCTGCAGCCCAAACACATGACTCATCGACAGTTTGCTATGGTTTTCCTAAAATCATCACCTCAGGAAAAACACAGAAACTACCACGAAATCCTATATCCAGATCACAGAATAAAACCTCAAATCTTTTCCTATATTCTAGTATTGTTTTCCGCTGCACTCTAAAGTCTACAAAACCTAGCAACCTAGGCTCTGATACCAAACTGTAAAGACCTCTTTATTTATTTATCTATATATATATATATATATATTAACTGTTCTGATACCCCCTACTATGGAACTCGAGCCTCAGAAGGCCCCGAGGTAAATCTGAATATAAAATCATACCTATGCAGCGAAAACGTAATTCATACATCCATACACATCATACAATACCAAAAATCCATATTTCTATACCATAACTATATAATACATCTCTCTCCAAAACACAAAACCCTACACAAACTTACTCTCTAAACTAGGGTAATCAATATACTCCCTATCCGTGAGCCTGATCTGCTTGCCAATCCGACTCACCTGAAAAATGTTAAAGTCATAGGGTGAGTCGACGCTCAGTAAGTGGAAATATGCTATTATTAGTGTGTGGCAGCTAAGTTAAGAATACTATTTAAATAACAATTGAACTGTAGTACAATAATAAATCATTAAAGCATATCTTTCTTTTCAAAATTTAAAATATAACTGTATCATTTTTGTTTTCTACTTTTCATACTGCTAATATTATACTATACTCATCATATACTATAAAGCTGTATACATATACATAACTGTGTTTTATCCCTAGAACTCTGTATGTTATGATTTGACCCCTTATGACAGGGTTGTGTGGCCCATAGGTGGAACTTAATCTGGTCGGCCCTCCAGATAAGTCAATATACTCTACACTACCTCAGCCCGGCCAAACTGCATCCACTCCTAGGCTCGGGACTGGTTGGTACCTCGTCAAACTGGCCCCCTCCACCCAGTGAACTGGGAAGTTGCATACTCTCCGAGCACGGTCGACGATACCCACATACTATTTGAGATATGTGGTTGCACTCTATCTGTATATAGCAACGGTACCGTGCTCTATATTCTTTTTTTGTTTCTATCTCTATTCTTTCCTTAGGGATTTGATACTATATATATATATATATATATATATATATGTACATATATAATCTTTTACTGTTTTCATCATGTTTCCAAAATTACCATAACGCTATCTTTCTATACAGTAAATACTGTAATCTCTGTATACTATATCTGTAACATCTTGATGCTATTTCTGTATATCTATCTGTATACTCTGTCTATATACTCTATCTGTATACTTTGTATGTTATGGTAATAGGAAACATGGCATACTGTAAAGACTATATATATTGTTCTATATAAAGCTGTAATATATATACTGATCTGAGTAAAACTGTATACATGTATATGTATATATATATATATATATATATATCTATTTTATAAAACTATTCGTATAAAAGCTGTATATGCATGCATATCTTTCTGTATAATCTCTGTGAATATATAATTATATCTATATATTATGTATAACTCCATATACTGGAAAAACTATATAAACTATATATACTGTCTATATCTGTGTATTCAGTATAGTATGGTAGATTGTAAAAATTGTATAAGTTCTTCATCACATAAATATCCACTTAGGCCACACAAGCATTTAAAACTCATATTTTGTAAAATTAGGTAATAAGATGGTATATACATATGTGAAAAATCTCTGTTAACATTATAACAATTCATAGCATAACATATTTCCCTTACCTTATCTTTGAAAAGCCCCTATTGTACTTTAGCCCGATACCCGCAGGGTTCTCCACTCAACACCCTGAAAATCAAATCCCTTAGAACAAAACATCAGTATTTCTTCATGTATTGTATTTCTTATAACTGAGGGAAAGACAAATGCTGAATAAAATGCCTTACCCTAAGATTGGGGCGAAATCCAAACCAACTCCACTAACGATCAGCTCCAGCAAACTTGTAGAGAACTTTGCCAAGAGCATTGTTGTGGCTTCAGATTGTCGATCCGGCATAAAACGGGTATGGAATCGAAAAGAGAAGGGGTGGAGGACGTTTTTATAGAGAGAGAGGAGTTTCTTGCGCCAATTCTCATAAAAAATCTAGTTTTTGGCAATTTATAGCCCTGAGTTCGTCGATGAGACATGTCATCTCGTCGACAAGTCTTTAAGGAATTTCATTGATGAACTTCCTAACTCGTCGATGAATTTCAAGCTGCCCCAAAACCTCTCTCGATATTTTCTCATCGACGAAGCTCGCCCTCGTCGACGAGGTCCTCATAAATTATTGGGGTGTTTTCTCAAAGTACGATGTCGTCGACTGCCTCCTTCTATTATTGTTTCCATTTCTCTCGCTATTTATTATTTAAATATATTTATTTTTCTGGTTGTTACAACCTTGGATCTGAGAACTATGCAATGTATCTCCAAGGTAGACAAACCATCACAACTTGAGAACGACTAATCGGATTTGGGAACTAATGTCATATGTCTCCAAGGTAGACAAGTAGGATTTGAGGAAATGTCTACTTAGATTTGAAAATTAATGTCACACACCTCTAAAGTAGACAAATAAGATTTGGGAAAATGACTACTCGTATTTTGGAACTAATGTCATATGCCTCCAAAGTAGACAAATAAGGTTTGGGAAATGACTACTTGGATTTGGAAACTAATGTCCTGTGCCTTCGAAATAGACAAATAAGATTTGGGAAACTACTACTCAGATTTAGGGGTTGATGCCACATGCCTCCAAAGTAGACAAATAATATTTTGGAAATGACTACTTGGATTTGAAAAGTAATGCCACATGCCTCTGAAGTAGACAAATAATATTTTGGAAATGACTACTCAGATTTGGGAACTAATGCTACATGCCTCTGAAGTAGGCATCACAACTTGAAAGTGACTACTCAAATTTGGAAACTAATGCCACTTGCCTCCGAGGTAGACAAAACATCATAACTTGAAAAGTGATTACCTGGTTCTCCAAGGTAGGAATTGCAACTTGAAAACAACTACCCAAATTTTTGAGGTAGAAAAATAAGATTTGAGAAAAAGAAAACTTGAATTGGGGAGAATCGGTCCCTATACCATAAGTAGAACACAAACCATTATGATTTATAGAAGGCAATGAATTGAATGTGTGAGAAATGGAATGAAAACTATTCACAAAATCTATGAAAGAACTTTGTATGTTATGGACATTACGATGCATGATGTGAGGACACATCCTAACTCTACTCATTTAATGATTATATAATGCATATGGAATGCTTCCTATCACTATTGTTGATGCATGAAGATGCACAAATCTCCTCTTTAGGTATACTTGTGAAG
Organism: Malania oleifera; assembly: GCF_029873635.1. NCBI lineage: Eukaryota > Viridiplantae > Streptophyta > Magnoliopsida > Santalales > Ximeniaceae > Malania > Malania oleifera. The sequence continues at coordinate 61,141,104 of NC_080420.1, forward strand.
TAACATCTGTCCAATCAACAAACAAGATTATGAGACCAATCCTTACCATATCTCAATTTTTCCTTAACAACCTTCAAATTTCAATTTGTGGAGAGGAGGGTTTATGTTTTTCCAATGATGCCCTTATTAACGAATTTTAGGGAACTATACTTTTTAGTAGAAGATATAATGAATGTTGTTTGATTCACTACCTCTAGCTCTTGGCTTCTCAAAACTTGGCATATGCCTTGGGCCACTTGGGACCAATTACTCAAGTTTATAGCTTGACCTACGACACCCTTTTAGGGACTGTGCTCCTAATGTTTAAATCATTTTGAATCTAAATGAATAAACATGCAATAAGATAACACAATCTCATTTGGGATATAAATGAAATGTTTAAATCTGTCTATTTACCTAGTTTCCATGCTTGCTTAGCAAGAAATGGCTTTTCCAATACTCGGGCGCCTCACAATCTTGATTTCAACATAGGGAATCAAATTAATGGGCAATTAGGTCTTTTGGACTGTAATGCAGGTTAGGGGTATAATCTAATGAAGAAAAGGATTTAAAAAGGACCAAAGTCATAATTTTTGTCAAGGTAACATTTGTTAAGGATCACCTATGAAGTGTCCCCCTAATCATTCCATCTTATTTTTCCCTTTTTGTTATCTATATGTTTTTTTCCCATTTTGGAGGGATCTTAGTTCTCTTTTTCATCTGGGCTCTCCCTATTTCTTTTGGGATCCTAAGGTATCTTTATGCCGACCTTCTTGAAATTGCCCCAGTGTGGAGGGTGATCCTCTGGCGAAATTCATGAAATAAATTTTTTCAGGCTCAATAGTGATAATAAAGGATTTCATATTTTTTTTCTTTTGGGTAGTAGAGAGATGGTATACCATCCTTTTAGTGGTGACCACTACCTCAAATGAATTTCCAGATACTAGGGGCCCAAAATAAGGGTAAATTTTTGGTAAACTAACTTTAAGAAAAAAATTGGTTTTAATACATTTTTAGTTCTTTTGATTATACTGGCTAGTCAAAGATGGCTGCCCATCATTTGATAAAGATACTGGCATTACACCCATGAGACACAAACCACAATTACAAGATTAAAAAGAAAAGAAATCTTACTAATTGATTTCATAAAAAAGGTACACATTGCATCATGCAAAATACTTTTTTATAGAATCTTAATTAATAGGTTGTGGTAAGTCATCCTCATCCATATCGGCTAACAACAATGCTCCCCCCTGAAAATACTTTCTTTACAACATAAGACCCTTCATAGTTCGGATTCCATTTCATACAGGGATCATTGTGGATTGGCAAGATTTTCTTCAAGACCAATTCTCCTTCTTGAAATTGTCGAGGACTCACTTTTAATTATGGGCTTTCATCATTCTTCTTTGATAAAGTTGTCCATGAACCAAAGCTGCCAACCATTTCTCCTTGATGAAATTTGATTGATCGTACCTTGCATTCACCCATTCTACTTCTTCCAACTTTGCCTCTTTCAAAACCCACGAGGATTGTATCTCAATCTCAATCAAAATGACTACCTCCATTCCATACTCTAACGAATAAGGAGTTGCCCTTGTGGAAGTATGAATTGACATCCTATATGCTAACAGAGTAAAAGGTAGCTTTTCATGCCAATCTTTATAAGTATCTATCATTTTGACCAAGATTTTCTTAGTATTTATATTAGTTGTTTCAACTACCCCATTCATCTGTGGACAATATGGTTCTAAATTGTGATGCCAGATTTTGAATTGGGAACATAACTTTATAATTACCTCATTATTTAGATTCTTAACATTGTTTGAAATCATGCTCTTTGGAAACCCATACCTACATATTATCTATTTGCAAATTGAGTAACACTTGCATATGAAGAAACCTTCACTCATTTTGTAAAATATTCAATAACAACAAAGATGAAACAGTGACCATTGCTTGCTTTTGGAGTTATTAAACCAATCACATCCATGCCCTAGGCTGAGAATGGCCATGGTGTGGATAATACTTGAAGCTGAAATGATGGGACTTGAATTTGGTCCCAATAAATCTAACACTTATGGCATTTCCTTGCATAAAACATAAAATCCCTCTATATAGTTTTTTAATAGTAACCAAATCTTAGAATTTTACGAGCCATCGAGTGTCCCCCTTGTATAAGTGCCACAAACCTTTCACGTACCTCCTGCATAATTTGTTGCTCTTCATTTGTCTCGACACTATGTAAGAGCACCATGTCATGGCTTCTTTTGTAAAGCACATCTCCATTCAAGAAAAAATGCATAGCCAACTTTCTGATCATTCTTTGATCATTGTTTGATGCCCCCACAGGGTACTCCTACCTTTGAACTTATTGCTTTATGTCATAGAACCGGGGCTTTTTATCAACCTCTTATTTTGTAGCTACATAATTTGTTGGTTCACTTTGTATCCTTATATGAATTAGATCAATTTCCATACATTATATCAAGTGTTGCTAAAACATCAAGAATTTGGTTGTTCTCTCTTGGCCAATGGTGGAATTCAATTTCATTAAACTCCTCATTCACTTTAAGGATGAACTATTGATAGGGAATTAACTTGGTATCTCGAGTCTCCCATTCCCCTTTTAACTGATATATTGCCAAATATTTAGCCACTGCACTACCTTTTATAGACTTCCTTATGACATACACAATGTCATACTCTGTGAGTAACGTTTTCCACCTAGCTACCTAACCTATTACCCCTGGTTTCTTAAAAACATGCTTTATTATATCCATTTTTTAAATTAACCAGGTGGTGTTATACAAAGTGTACTACCTTAATATATTGACAACCCATGCCAAAGAACAATAATTATTTTCCAAATCCGAATGTCTTGCCTCGCACTCCATAAAATTTTTGGCAACTCAGATAGTAAATAACGTATTCTTTTTTTTCCTTGAAGCATTATGCTACCTGAATACCCAACCCATTAAATTTCTGGAAACTACCAAGTATAAAATGAGTCGATGTCCGGGTACTAAAGGAACCAACACAGGTAGACTTAGGAGATATATTTTGATATTTTCAAAGGCTTGTTGGCGTTCTTCATTCCATTTCCTAGATTACCTCTTCCATAGAAGCTTGAAAATGGGCTTGCATGTGGATGTCAATTGTGAGATGAAGTGAGCAATAAAATTTAGCCTCCCAAAGACACTCCTAGTCTCTTTGTCTATTCAAGGTGAGGGCATTTCTTGAATAGCCTTTAACATGTTCAGTTTTACTTCTACTCCATATTTAATCACTATGAGTCCTAGCAATTTTCCTAAAGTGGCACCAAATGTGCATTTGTCTAGGTTAAGCTTGAGCTGATATTTTCTTAGTCTATCAAAGAGCTTCTTCAAATTCATTGTGTGATATTCCTTACCTTGAGAGTTTACAATCATATCGTCCACATATACTTCTACCTCTTTGTGCATCATCTCATGGATTAATGTTACCATTACCTTCTGATATGTTACTCTTGAATTCTTCAAGCCAAATGAGATAACCTTGTAACAAAATGTTTTTTCACAAGGTAATGAATGTAGTTCTCTCTTTATCCTTAGGTGTCATCTTAATTTGGTTGTATCCTAAAAAGCCATCTTTGAAAAAGAACATGAAGTGACCTATGGTGTTATCAACCAAAATATCAGTATGTGGAAGCAAAAACCTGTCCTTTGGGTTTGCTCAATTTAAATCCCTATAATCAATATACATCTTGAATTTTTTAATTCTTTTTAGTATAGGCACAACATTGGCCATCCATTTTTGTATATTTGGATACCTCTAGGAACCCAGTTTCAAAATGCTTTCTAACTTTCTCCTTGATCTTTAATAACATCTCAAGCTTCATCCTCCTTAATTTCTGCTTTATGGGTTTACTTTTAGGGTGAATGGATACCTTGTGTGTCACTAGATCAGTATTCAATCTAGGAATATCTTGGTTTAATCACAGAAACACATCAATATACTCTCGCAAAAGGCTAATCAACTTTCCCTTATTCTTATTTGCTTCAGATCTTCTTCAATTCCCAAATTAATTGCTAAAATGGGATCTTTACTAGGAAGTGCCTATTTTCCTTCAGATTCCAACATTCTTAGTATTTCAGGAGGTAAATCCACCCCCTTCTCTTCTACTCCAGCTTCATTGACTAGATTCTCAAAGTCAATTTCTGACTTAGGGTCTTTTGTACCAATAAAGCCATTTCCTATAATCCTGTATGAAACACTAGCAAAACGAAAAAAAGATTTGGCAAAAGTAATAGGCAAAGAGTGATGCAATGAGATGAGACTAAAATGCACTTTATTTCATTTAAATTCAAGATGGTTTAAACAAAAATAATTAGTGGGGGCATTGCCCTTTTATTGAAAATAAAGAAAATCATAATCATTCTCAGGATTACATTGATTCAACCACCGTTGGGTACTCAAACATGTGCCTATTATATAGTTTAGTATCTGCCAAGGAGGGATAAACCCATTTTCTGCTGTCTCTTTTGTGCTTGACTAATCCACCACTAAAATTGTTAACTGGTTTAACTGCACTTTTGGGAGTTCTATACCTGCTTTGGAATTCGAGTATATCACCCCACCATTGCGAAATGTCTTAGATAATGTGGGAAAGCTCATCCCAACTGGATGCATCTCCTACTTGGTAATGCATGCCAATCTCTTTATCCTTCTTTCTTCTATCACTTTTGATGCTCTGCGTGCGCAGGTGTGTACTCCAATTTGAATCTTTTTTTTGCTTTTGGCATTTGTTTGGGGCCTGGAATTCCTTGTAATTTTCTACCCAAATTTTTCCTTTGGTTGAACATTCTTCTAATAATTTATTTTGCCACATTTAAGAAGTAGTTGAAATATAGGGTCGAGGAATTAGGGATCCTTCTATGATATATGCTGCATTTATCACTTCAAAAGATCTGAAGGAGCAATCTAGAATCTCTTTAGTAGTTTCCACATAAGGGGTCCAAGAAGGTTTCGTGTCCATTAGTTCTTCTTCCCCATGTACACATACCATCTTTACCACAACAACAAATTTCACCTTCTGATGTAATGAAGATGGTATTGCCTTTGCCATGTGTATCTAATGTCTACCCAATAGATAACTATATAAGGGAGAAATTTCCATGACTTGAGAAAAAATATTGAAAATAGTAGGATCAATCTAAATTGGTACTTCAATAACCCTGATGGCCTCCCTATGGGTCCCATCAAACGCTCTGACTACTACATTACTCTACTGCATATATGAGACATCCATTGGCAATTTTTGTATAGTAGTCATGGGCATCACATTCAGAGATGATCCATTATTAATCAACACTCTAGCCACTGTATGATCCTTGCATTTAGTAGAAACATATAGTGCCTTAATATGTCCTCGACCCTCTAATGGAATTTTCTCATCAGTGAAGGTCACATAATTAGTAGCTATGAGGCTTCTAACAATTTGATCAAGATTTTATACACCAATGTTGTGTCGAACATGTGTTTGATTGAGAATTCGCATAAGAGTATCCTTGTGTGGCTCTGAATAAAGAAATAAAGGAGAAGATATTCATGCTAGGAATTTGTTAAGTTGTTCCACAACACTATACTTACTTTGCTTGATAATCTATAAAAATTCACAAGCATCCTTGTGAGTTATTGGCTCCTTAATCATTTGGCCTGACTCCTTATTTATTCTTGATACTAAATCTATTTCTTTCTGAGCCTCTACTTATTCTTTGGCCTTTCCCTTGTGGAGCTTGTATAAATACTACAGAGTATAACAATTTCCACTATGGGTTATCCCACTAACACCAACGATATTGTTGGTGACCTCACTATCAACAACCATACTGTTACCATCTCTCACTTGGAATCTGTACCTCTATAGCACCACTTTTTCATTCATCTTGGGAAAGGGCTAGGTGCTGATATTCAGATTTAAGTAGACACTTTGCTCACATATTCTATAATTAGGGGTTCCTTTCTACTATGCATTAGAACAAATGGCTTCTTGGTATATTGAGTATGGGTGGCTTTGTAGTCTTCTTGACCATCCTTCCCTAGGGTATTGAACATTAAATCTTTTGTCCCAACATAGAACTCTACCAAGCAGGAATCCATATAAAAATTCTCGGAATATACTAAATTCTTGCACCGAAAAATTTGGTCCTTCCTAACAGCAATAGTGTATTCCGGTCGCATAGAGTGCCCTTTTCGTCAACATTCTCGCTTGATGTAAATCCTCAAAAACTTCATCTAATAGGGTTCAAACTTGCCCTATCCTTTCTCAACTATCCCCACTGTTTTATTCTCCTATAGCATTTACTGCAGACCCTTTATGATTAGGAAGTGGATTACCATGTTCATTGGCTTCCTTTTCATCATCAAAGGCCAAACACTTACATCCCTGAAGGCTTGTACCTTATATTTGAATGACCAACACTTTTCAATTGAAAGTCCTGGCGTTTTAGCATTGTATTCACAATAGCTATTAGGATCATACCATTTTGGGTAAGGTGGATGCAATGGTGCTCTTGGTATTGGGGCAACTAACTGAATTTTTATTAGTTATGGGAACAATTCTGCATAAGGCATTAGGATGGGCTGAATCTCCATCTTCTTTGTCTCCCTTAGAAATTTTCTTTCCTAGGGTTGAATATTCTGCTGGTTAGGAATTAACGATGAACCCAAAGAAATCATTTATAGCCACATATTATGCAAAACCATACTATTTACTATAGGATTGAAGGCTACACTATCATTGGTCTATCTAGCACTGATTTCTCTATAAGGATGACCTTCTACTGCCTAAACTTCTCCCTCATTATTTTTGCATATTCATTTCTTTGCAACCCTTACTCAATATTGGAATTGCCCATCCTTCCCATTTTAAATGATTGTTCAATTCTCTTTCTGGTGCTTACCAAATCTGTAAAACTTTGGGGAGTATTTCCAATAGTATGATTGAAGTTTGGGTCCTTGAGATGTTGACAAATAAAGAGATCACCTCTTATCCTCAACTAGAGGATGCACTCGTGCTACTACTTCCCTCAATTGATGGCCATACTCTTTGAATGACTCACTTAACTTCTTCTCCATATTTTGTAAATTCATATTGTTAGGAGCCATTTCAATCACATGTCTATACTAAGCTATGAATGCATGAGCTAAATTGTTCCATGAGCAAATCCTTGCACAGTCTAGCTCGATATACCATCTCATGGCTACCCCAATTAAACTATCCTAGAAATAACGAATAAGAAGCTTGTCATCATTGGAATAAACAACCATCTTTTGACAATACAATTTTGAATGAGTGACTCAACATTTGGACCCACAAAAATTTTTGAAATTTGAAACTTTAAACTTTAGCAGTAAATCCACATTGAGCACCAGACATAAATAAAACTTATCCATTGATCCAAACACATTTTTGCCCTTCAAAACTCGTAAGTTTTCCTATAATGCATTATATTTATGATTCACCTTAGAGCCAGGGGGTTGCTCTCTAGCAATTTCTTTGGTTATCCATTTTTCCTCTCTATCAAGAATTATGATTGGTGGTTCTTGCATATTTTCATTCCTAGTTTGTCTGAACCCTAGGATTGAATGTAAACCCAATGCTGCTAGTATGAATGGGTGCAAGCTTAGTCCCAAGCCTCCTGTCACATTCATTGGCTACGAGGGAGGGTGTCCATTAACCGGTGTGAACCTTGGCAGAAATATAAAATCATCCTTAGCTACTAGTTCAGGTGGTTGAACAACCTTTCCTTTATTCATAGTAGTGAGCATTTCCATTAACTTATTGATTTGATCTTTGATTTCATGGACTTCCCATCTAAATTCTTCATGACTTTATTCAAGTCCCAAAATTTGACTTTCCAAGTGTTCTCCCATAATCCCAACTCTTAGTCAAGTACTATAAGGATACATGGAAGTTGCTTTGTTTTGCTTAATATTAAAACCCTCGAATTCCAATTAGACTTAGTTGTATATATGGCTCTGTAACCTTGACACACTGATTCTATAGGCAACTTGTATAATGTGAGCACTATCCCACTGGCAATACTTGTGATGGAAATATATGTATGATTAGGCATGAAACGCATGAATGCTCATGAATGCAATGCAACCTAAAACAACCACTTTTCCAAAATTCTTAGAGAAACTACAATGCTCTACGTATATTTACTACATCAAGAATGAGGGGAAAAAAATAAACAAAGAATTATTTTTTTATATTTCTTTTCTCATTGCAATAGTGAAAATAACTACATATGCTTAATGGAAGCCCTAAATTATCCTAGCTCTTGGTGAATATCATGTATAATATGTGTGTTTCAGGATCAAGCTATCTGGGATATACTTCATGCTTAAATTGTTTTATTTTCTCAGCTATAACTCTTGACTTGCTAGAAGCTTCCTATACTTATGGGTTATGTCAAATTCCTGGTAATCCAGTGCTCGAAACTCAGCCTCCCAATATCGTGCCTTTTTAACATAAAGAACTAGCTCTTGATATTGCCTTGTAACCATTTATACTCAATGTCCAAATGTTGCAGTTAGGCTTCAAGTTCTTGCAGGACCTAGGATTTTCCCTCATTCTTGGTCTCAGTGGTTCTTAATAATTCCCTATTCAACTCAGCCTCTGCTTGGAGTTCCTTTCCTTTCTTTCTCAAGGCTATCATTTCTTCCTTAACTTGTAGATACATTTCTTTCTTCTATTTGATACTTCGCTAGTGCCTGAGAATTATCCCATACTCTTTTCACTTCATCTATTGAGCATTCACTCAACTTCCATGGCTTTTTCCTTAGCTTAGCGAAACCTTTCTTATATCGCTATCTTTTCCTAGAACCATTTTTTTTCTTAGACCTCCATTTTCATTTGGGACTAAGGTGTAACCTCCACAATTGCGAGTCCTATTTGAAGAGCAAGAGTCATTTGAGTCCATGGTAGTTTGAAACCTGTGGCCTAAGGATTAACCTGATTAATGCACTAATTATTATAATTTACCCTAACCTTGGTGATATGACTTCCTAAATCTATCAAATTAATGACCCTCCAAGCTGTAATGAACTTCTTAATCTATTTTTGGGCTCCATCCTGATTATATGCAAACTCTGAACCATCCAAACCATGCATAATAGGTATGAAATGAACAAATCCCACTTTTTTTTTTTAAAATAAGGGGAGCATAGGCTATCCCTCCCTATGGGCCTAGTAGCGGGACCTAAGGAAGTTCCCCCACATTTATACAACATATTAGTGTATCCTATCCATGGTGCTTGCCAAATGAATCCCCTCGCTACCCAATTTCACATTCTTTCAATCCATTTGAATGTGTTTGCTTACTCTCCCTACATGGATTCCTTAAAATCGGTTAAGGGAATTCAGAGTCCAAAATACATGGGATAGAAGTAGCCTTATTTGCATGATAAATGGCCTATATAGTAGACATACAATAGTAGGACACAACATCTCAGTCATCCACTTTTTTTTATCCTCCAATGATTAAGGGATTAAAAGCAAACAACATGGAGATCACTGGAATTGGGGTAGTTTTTTATGAGATACCTGGAGTTTCCTCGCATTGGGGGTTGTTTTTGAGATAGCATACATGGTGATTATTGATATTGAAGTAGTTTTTGAGATGGGATTGGTAGTTTCATTTGTTCCCTTTTGTAAAAGTTATCCTTAGATGGGATTGGCAGTGTAACTAAATCATGTGCCCTCCTCGCATAATCAAATAGGGGACCAAATGCAATTAGTGTTAATCCTTTAACATGATAAGTTGCTTTGATTTTCTAATAAAATGAGATTTTTTCTAAAAATTCATTCATTGTTCAATTTGCAAAGTTTTGGAACAATTATTGTTACTAAAAAAAAGAAAAAAAGTGTTTCAAAGTTAATGAGGTTGTAGAAGTATTCTTGTGACAAGGCCAGCCTATCAATCTTTGAAGTAAATGGATAAGAACGAAAATGACCTTTTTAAAAGGAGTATATTTTCCCTATATCTAATTGTTTAAATTTCACTAAACATTCAAAAACATTATATGCATTTGGTATGTTTCTATGATAATGTTTGTTGTTGTCTTTACTTTCTTCAAACTAGACTCTGTGAATTGTTACTACCCCTTTTCAAAAGTGCGTGTGGTCTCAGCTCTCTTGCTCATTCACCTTTAAAGTCATTAAATCCCTAAGGCAACCAAGACAGGGCAAGCCAAGTTTGAGGTTATCAAACTAGTGAGGATAGCATTGTTTGAGATTATCTAGCCTTTTCCAATTCTTCCTTCTCCACTTTTCACACACATTTGCACACACATCTTGCAATTAAGCATGTAATGGCTCCTAATCCACATGCATCCGCACATGGATCTTGTGATTAAGGATATAATGGCTCCCGATTTTCAGATATCTAGATTTTTGTATGTATGTGTTGGAATTAAGCATGTAATGACTATTGATCCACACACATTTGCACATGGGTCTTGCAATTAAGCATGTAATGGCTCTCGATTTCTATATTTCTAGATTTTTGCATGTAGGTCTTACAATTAAGCATGTAATAGATCCTAATTCACAAACACTTGCACATGGATCTTTCGATTGTGCATGTAATGGCTCCCAATTTTTAGAGTTCTAGATTGTTGCATGTACGGCTTGCAGGTAAGCATGTAATGGCTTTTGATTCACACACATTTGCATATGGGTCGTGCGATTAAGTATGTAATGGCTCCTGAGTTTTAGATTTCCAGATTTTTGCATGTGGGTCTTGTAATTAAGCATGTAATGAATCCTTATTCACACACATTTGCACAAGGTCTTGAGATTAAGTATGCAATGGCTCTCAATTTTCATATTTTTTTGATTTTTTCATGTAGGTCTTGAAACTAATAATGTAATGGCTCTTGTGAATTCCTGTGTTATCCCAAGAGGGGGGTGAATTGGGTAGTTTAAAAATTAAGTCCTTCAAGTTCTAATTTTTGAAAACTATCTATTACAAACTTGTATGCTACTTACAACTACCTCATTGTTTTTCAATTAATCAACCTAATGAGTGATTTTTTCAGTCAACCTAATTTACCCAATTACTCCATAGACCTACTATATATTTAAAATATTCACAATATTCACACAAAGAAGATTAAACCAAAATTAAATAGAGGTAAGAGTAAAAGAGATGCAAAATCAATTTTTACGAGGTTTGGCCTACCCCAACCTATGTCTTGGCCTTGAGCAACCCGCTCAAGAATTCCACTAAAAAATACGCTCCTTTAACTAGGACAGAGGTTCCCTTACAATCTACTGCCTACAAGAGACGTAACTTCCTCCTCAACCCTGATTCACTGTGTTAACCCTACTAGTCATGTCCCGGTTTCAATAATGACAAATACTCTGGTATTTAATGTCTGTTAAGTTTGTGTGCAGGTTCATAATAATAAGATCATTTGATGGCACGTGAAGACTTGAAGATTGAAGACCCTGGAGAATATTTTCATGTTGTAATTCATTTCACTATTATTGGGTCTATAATAGTAAATAGGAAAAAGGTTTGTAATATTTAATGCATATCATGCATGTAGGAACTACAAGCTCAAGACCTTAGAATGACCTTAGGGAGGGTCGACCGATGCCGGATTTTTGGGACAATCTCAAAACGGCCTTAGAAAAGACCTTAGGTCTCAAACACTCATGCAAAAATATCATTCACAATCATGAGGGTTAAATATGAATTGAATTGAACATTATAGGGAAATTTGAGAGAGCTCAGGCGACCAAACCCCAGGAGTTCAAAACTCCTGGGGTGCCCGAATTGTTGAAAATTCAATAGTTGACCAAGCTCTCGGGTGACTGAACCTATTTTAAACATATCTTTCCCGGGCTCTTGAACCCACTGAAAGGGACCCGTCACCAACTTGGGCTGCCAAGGAAAACAGTTCAAAAATAGGTCTGGGCGACTGAACCTCTGTGTTCGGGCTACTGACCCACTGACCGGGCACTCAAACCTATGAACGAATGCTACTAACTTTGGTTCGAGCTACTGAGCTAATATTCGGGCTGCCAAAATGTTTTAAAACATTTTTTAAAATGAGTTTGTTTGGGCGATCGAACCTCAATTTAGCCACCCGAACCTTCTCGGGTTAAATTTATTTTACTCGAGGTAAATAAAGGTTTAAAATGGGTTAAATACTCTTAAGCATTTTAGACTTTTCTAAGAATACCCAATAGGTCTCTAACAGTTATATTTTTTACCTTGTCTATAAATATGGGTTCATTTGTGAAGATTAATAGTAGATTAGCCAAAATTCATTAGCAAAAATCCTCTCTATCTCAAAATCTCATTTTGCCCAAAATAATCTCAAATATTCATTCCCTTGATACATCTTGATATTGTGAGAGTTTATTGATTGTCCTTGTGTTTATTAGATAGTGCTAATACTCCCATTTACTTGGTTTGATTGTTTGATATTATTTTGGGGAGTTTAACAAAGTTTATCCCATAGATTTTTATTGATAAAACTTGTGTTGGGATAAACTCATAAGCTTAAGGATCTTTGCATTGTCATTGCAAGATTCCTATAGCTTTATTTTTGTGTGCAAAATATCTTACAAAACTAGATTTCAAACAACTCTTGTGCTAGATACATTTGAGAAAATATTTTTTTAGTTCGTTTGAATATCATTGCTAGTATCTTTGAAACACTAATATGATATTGAGATTTAATGTACTTTTCTTTCAAAGATTATCTTGTTAGAATATTTTGAGCATATTTGAGATTATACATCCTTGAGTGTCGATTTCACACGCAGAGCACCGAGCTTAAAGTTCTTACATTCTTGAGGGGCATTGATTATACTATACGTATTGTAGTACATACCTGATTAGTTGAGAAGCACATTTCCATGTATGTAAATTTACATCAATTGTATTCTAGGCGTGGGCTTAAAGAGGGAGACTACCCCTATTGAATAGTCTCGGACTGGCTTAGATCCAGTTAGGAAAGCTAGGTGCGCCATCCTAGTAAGGCCTGTTGGTTGAGGTCAATACCTTGAATTGACCTGGTTGTAATCGGTGCCGCTCCACTCGTTAAGTGAGCAGTAGTGGAATCCTTGTGCTGGTGTGGCCAAGGCGGAGAGGTAGGTAGTATTGGTTGAACCCTAATAACATATCGCATGTACTGTTTACTTTTCCGCACTTTACTTTTCTGCACGTGTATGTTTATTTCTAATTTGCATAGATTGACCCTAGGCTGTGTTATACTGTTGTTAAAACCAGTAGACTTAGGCGATACATTTTAAATACCCAATTCACCCCCCATCTTCGGGTTGCACCAAAGCTAACACATAGCCTAAATGGTGAATACAATATAAAGATTACAATTTCAACAAAACTCAAAATGCTTCTAACCAAGTTAGTGTTTATAATAGAATTCCCAACACATAATCATATGATAAAACATGAAGTTCAATATGTATGTAACAATAAGATCGCTATATGAGTAATGAGATGCTTCCTAAATTTACTTTTTAATCAGTATCTCCCAAAAATAATTTCTTAAAAAAAGAGTGCTTTGGAGATCTTAGGGTTTGATGTCAGATCACTTTACGCAAGAATTGAAAATAAGATCCGTTTAAAAATAATCTTGAATAACACACATATTAATGTTCTTGCTATAAAATAATTTGTAAAATTAAATCTTTGAATAAAAATATGACTTTGAATATTTCAAATATTTAAACAATATTTTTCAAAAGATATTCCTCAAGAATATGTATCTAGAAGCTCTTAGAATTTTGCAATCAGACAGTTTTTGCAATAACCAAATACCAAATATTTGAATGAAAATATAGATTTGAATATCTCAAAGATTTTAGTTTTAGAAAAACTTTTCTCAAGTATTTTATTCAATTAATGAATATAAAATACACAACAATATTTTTGCTCCCAAGAAAATATTAACTATAATGAATGTGGGAAACAAGAAAATAGGTTTGAATGCTAAACCTACTCAAACCTCAATACCAATGGCGATTGCAAAATATGTGTGTGAATGGCTTTTGATCAACATAACAATGCCCAAAACTGGATGTAAAATCTTTGGAGTGTAGGCACAAGTTCAGCAATATGTTCAATGCTCTCTGAATATAGGCAAAAAGTTCAAGGTTGTCAGTAATATGACAAAAAGTGATGCTCTAGGGTTTATAAATTAGGTTTATAAGTGTTCTTGACCATTGATCAAATCCTGGTCATTGGATCATTTAAAAATAAAGGTGTTCGTCCATATTTTGCACTAAGAACGTCATTCTGTGCCGCGACCTTTGTCGACCAGCGTCATTCTGTGCCGCGACCTTTGTCGACCAGTGGGTACGTTCGTTGACGAGTGTACAACACTCGTTCGTCAAAGAGATCCTGAGTTCGTCGACGAGAGCACTATATGAACTTTTTGGGGTCTCAATATTTTTTCATCAACGAGACAAAATTGTTCTTTGTCGAATGGCCTTCATGTGTTGGTTGACAAGGCCATGGGGTTCGTTTATGAGGCCTCTAAAATTTGACTTTAAAAATTAATTCAATCTAGAACTAATGTAAATGAATATTTCATGAAATGCATGGGTCCTAAGATCAGCTTAGGGAATGTTTGAGCTTTAAATTATATCATATGACATATGTAAATACATTCAATTCTAAATACCCACTCCCATTGAAGATCTTGAACTTGAAGCTTGTTTCGTCATCCTTCTATTCCTCTAGTTCCATGGATTGAGCCAAGTGATATGTACTTTAGGTTCCTCGTGGCTTCCATATCAAGTTTACCATTCATGCATTCTAAATCATGATCCTGTTCACAAACTCAATTGCACAAGTCAAATACCAAGTGATTTGTCATTATCAAAACAGGATTGAACTCATAGAGTCAACAATCTCCCCCTTTTCGATGATGAAAAACACATGAGCAAAAATGGGTTATTCGTAACAAGGCTCCCCCTAAGATAATGCATAATATATAATTCAGCAATATAACTATATAATTTACACACAATGAAGTTCATACACATTACTAGTACAACTTCTCCCTTTTGACTTTTTGAAAAAAAATCTCCCCTTTGAATTCAAAAGAAAATCTATTTTTACTTACTAACTTCTCCCCCTTTTTAAAATTTATTTTGGAATGATTTTCAAATCCAAAAGTGAAAAGAATTACTTCGATAAACCCCTAAGAGTCAAAAGAAATAATACTTTCAAAAAGGGGGAATCTTATAAATCCAGTAGCCATTTTAATGCCTCATCGAGAAAAAATAAGATTTGTAAGCATAATCTTTCACGCATACAAAAAAACTTGCTTATCTTGTAAAAGGATGTGGCCCATTCAGTTGATTTGTTCATCTAGAGGTGCCAGTAGTTTGGACAAGAAAATGATGTGAGTAATTCAAAACGCAAATCTCTCAGGACCTAAGGAAAAATGGACTCCTGTTGGAATTACATAATTAATTTAAATCTTTCCTTAGTTCCTAGGTGTAGGGAATGTGATGACTAATGGTCTAGGAAATGGTATGTGCTTAAAATATCCACACTTGTATATGCCTTCACTATACACTATTTGCATACTAAGAACTTCCGAGAAATCATACCAATACAGAAATTCAAGAAATTTATCCAATTTGAACCTAACACATATACATCATAATGGTTGGGTTAAATATGAAAATGTTGATTAAAGTATGTCAAAGTAAAATCCACTTCCAATTGGACAAGGCACTTGTGCCTCATAAATAATTCCTAATGCTTAATTCATACTTGAGTTTAAAATTTTAAGCAAAGCATACCACTTGTCCATTACACAGACCTGAGTTTTAGAGAATCAATCTTATTATATATCATCCATTCCTAAACTCAGTTTTGACTGTAAAAGCCTTGATCAAAATCTTAGTCATCATTCTAGGCTTATAGCACTATAGATCATAAATGACAAATGAATGAGTGCTTATTAGGAGACATCCTTTCTTAATAAAAATTAGAGGCATCCACTAGGGGATTCGAGTTTCATTGTTAAAACAAAATATTCCCTTTGAGTTTTAAATATAAATTCTCTAATCGTGGTTGACCTATTTCCTCCAAAGGAACTCTTTACCAACCACGAACACATCCAGTAAAGTTTCATCTATTCCTTGGTTCCTATCCTTAATCAAAATAGTGATTATACTTAAAGGATACTTTCCAATCACCAAAGAGTTACAGTCAAAATTCGTATACTCTTTAGTGCTCTTTGCCAAAATAGTTAGGACAATATCTTTAGACTTATTTTCTTGAAAATGTCCTTCCTATCCTAAATACTCTACTGTACCCATTAGTGATTTAATTTTCAAAGAGTATTTATTCAAACTCCCTTCACAAGCTCTCAAATTTTATGTCAAAACTTTTAGAGGTTCATCTTTGTGAATTAAGTTAAATGGCTAATATAGATGGTATAGGTTTCAACATATATGAAAATGCAAAGTTTCAAGAAACCTATGCATGAACCTTAAAGTTTAGTGTCATTTGAACTTGTGCTGCTCACACTTTGAAGATCACAAGAAAAGAGGCAATTATAGGCTTTATTCATCGAAGGAATATTTATTGTGACTTTTTGGTCCTTTAAAGCCTATGCATCTAGACCCAAGCTTTAATCATTGAGAATCTTAGATCATTTGGCTAAGAAGATGAACAAAAATTAAGGCATAAAATGAACAAGTGCATAACTCATGGGGAGCATCTCTCTTTCATGTCTATATAAATTTAATGCTCTCACATTATTTTTCGCTTATATTCCTTTATGAGAACTGCACTGAACTCATGACTATCCATTGTTATTTATTATTTAAATTTTTTGTTGAATAGATTATTATTTATGAATTGATAATTGCTACCAAATTGCATGCTTAGTCTAGAAGTCCAATCCTATTTTGATAATGACAAATCACGTGGTATTTGACTTGGGCAATTTAGTTTGTGAACAAGATCATGATTTAGAATGCATGAACGGTAAACTGGATATGGAAGCCATAAGGAACCTAAAGTACATATCACTTGGCTTAATCCATGGAACTAGAGGAATAAAAGGATGAAGAAGCAAGCTTCAAGTTCAAGATCTTCAATGGGAATGGGTATTTAGAATTGAATGTATTTACAAATGTCATATGATATAATTCGAAGCTCAAACATTCCCTAGACTGACCTTAGGACTCATGCATTTTATGAAATTTTCATTTACATTAGTTTTAGGTTGAATTAATTTTTAGAGGCAAATTTCATGGGCCTCGTTGACAAACCCCATGGCCTCGTCGACGAACGCATGAAGGCCACTTAGCGATTAACAGTTTTATCTCGTCGAAGAAAAAATACCAAGAGCCCAAAAAGTTAAGATAGTGCTCTCCTCGACGAACTCAGGATCTCATCGACGAACGAGCGTTGTACACTTGTCGACGAAGGTCGCAACATAGAACGACATTCTCAGCGCAAATACGGATGAAAACCTTTATTTTTAAATGATCCAATGGCTAGGATTTTATCAATTGTCAAGAACACTAATAAACATAATCTCTAAACACTAGAGCATCACTTTTTGGCATATTACTAAGAGCCTTGAACCTTTTGTTTACATTCTGAGAGCCTTGAACATATTGCTGAACTTGTGCCTGCACTTCAAAGATTTTACATCTAGTCTTGGGCATTTGTTACGTTGAACAAAAGGCATTCACGCACATATTTTGCAATCGTTGTTGGTATTGAGGTTTGAGTAGTTTGAGCATTCAAACCTATTTTCTTGTTTCCCACATTCATTATAGTTAATATTTTCTTGGGAGCAAAAATATTGATGTGTATTTTATATTCATTAATTGAATTAAATACTTGAGAAAAGTTTTTCTACAACTAAAATCTTTGAGATATCCAAATCTATATTTTCATTCAAAGATTTGGTATTTGGTTATTGCAAAAACTGTATAATTGCAAAATTCTAAGAGCTTCTAGATACATATTCTTGAGGAATATCTTTTGAAAAATACTGTTTAAATATTTGCAATATTCAAAGTCATATTTTTATTCAAAGATTTAATTTTACAAATTATTTGATAGCAAGAACATTGATTTGTGTGTTATTCAAGATTATTTTTAAACGTATCTTATTTTCAATTCTTGCATAAAGTGATCTGACATCAAACCCAAAGATCTCCAAAGCACTCATTTTTAAGAAATTATTTTTGGGAGATATTGATTAAAAAGCAAATTTGGGAAGCATCTCATTACTCTTATAACGATCTTATCATTACATACATATTGGGTTTCATGTTTTATCATATGGTTATGTGCTGGGAATTCTATTATACTCACTAACTTGGTTAGAAGCATTTTGGGTTTTGTAGAAATTGTAATCTTTATATTGTATTCATGGCTTGGGTTGTGAACCAGTGTTGAGGAGGAAGCTATGTCTCTTGTAAGCAGCAGATTGTAAGGGAAGCTCCGTCCCAGTTAAAGGAGCGGATTTTTTAGTGGATCCTTGAGTGGGTTGCTCAAGGCTAGGACATAGGCTGGCGTAGGTCGAACCTCGTAAAAATCAAGTTTGCATCTCTCTTACACTTACCTCTATTTAATTTCCGCTTAATCTTCTTTGTGGGAATATTGTGAGTATTTTAAACATATAGTAGGTCTACAAAGTATTTAGGTAAATTAGGTTGATTGATAAAATCACTCATTAGGTTGATTAATTGAAAAAACATTGAGGCAGTTGTAAGTAGCTTACAAGTTTGTAATTGAAAGTTTTCAAAAATTAGAACTTGAAGGACTTAATTTTTAAAATATCGAATTCATCCCCCCCCCCTCTCTTGGGATAACAGCAGAATTCACATTTGGTATCTGAGCGCCAGGTTTCATAGACTTAACCATTATTTTTGTAAAAAATCACAATGGCACACATCGGTGTAACCCCATTTGGTGAGGGACACTCATTCACTAGACAACCAATTTTTTGTGGTGTAAATTACACCTACTAGAAATGAAGGATAAGTATATATCTTTTAAATGTTGATTGGAAAGTGTGGAGAATAGTTTCTAAAGGAAACTATGTTCCAATGAAAGTAGATGATAAAGTAAATAAACCTAAGACTGAATATGAGTATACTAATGATGATTGGAAATCTGTTCAAAAAAATGCCACTGCAATAAAACTTTTATACTATGCAATATACGTCAATGAGTTTAGTAGGGCAATGGTTTGTAAAACTGCTAAAAAGATATGGGAAAAATTAGAAGTAACATATGAAGGCACTAAGGAAGTAAAAGATAGTAGGATAGATATGCTTACTAGGGAATATGAGGCATTTAAGATGACTACTGATGAGTCTATTCAATCTATGTACACTAGATTCACACACATCATGAACTAATTAAATGCTCTTGGTAAATCTTACCTTACTTATGAGTTGATCTAGAAAATCCTTAGGGGACTACTGCCAGTTTGGGAAGCTAAAGCTACTGCTATAGTCAAAGGAATGAATCTGAAAGAGATGTCAGTTGATGAACTGATCGGATCGCTCATCACTTATAAGCTAGCAATAAATAAGAGAAAATATGATCAAAATAAAGCGAAGAGAGTTACAGCTCTTAAGGCATTGTCTAGCAACTATAGTGAAGGAAGTGACTTAGAATCAGAAGATGACATGGCATTGCTAACAAAGAAGTTCGGAAAGTTCCTGAAGAAGAATAAGAAGTTTAACAGAAATTTTGGAACTCAAAATCAAAAAGAGGAGAGTCTAGCAAGAGGAAATAGAAGCAAGATCCGCCAACTTGCTACAATTTTAGAGAGGTTGGGCGCATCAAGCCTAAATGTCCTAAACTAATGAAAGCCTCTAAGAAAAAGAAGAAAACTCTAAAAGTCGGTTGGAACACGCATAACACAAGCATTTCAGACACTAAGTTCAGTGATGATATAGTAGCCAATCTGTGTCTAATGGCACATGATGACCTTGAGGTACAATCATCTTTTTCAGCATCTTCTTATTATTCCAGTGATTGTAAAAACAGAAATAGCATGCTTTCTTAAAATGAATTGCAACAATAATATTTGTACACTCTTAAAATGCTTGAGAAGAAAACTAAGAAAATTTCTAATTTGAAAAGTAAAGTAAAAGAACTCCCAAAGCTTATTGAAAAACAGAATGAGTCCTATGCATCTGTGATAAAAGAAAAAGATTTGAAATTGAGGAATTGGAAAGAATTTTGAAAGACAATTCTAAAATTATTCTTAAATTCACAGAGGGTCAAAGTAACTTTGAAAGACTTCTTGGGGCATAAATAAATTCCCTATATAAAGAAGGACTTGGCCGTAATGGAAAGGAAAATTTGAAAAAAAAAAAAAAACATTTTTACATGGGTTATTTTGTAAGAGAAACAAAAGCTTATGCTCCATCAAAAGACTCTTATAAATATACCACATGCTTTAAATGTAAAAGGATGGGTCATATAAAATTTGATTGTCCTTTTAAGAAAAAAGATGTCAAAATGAAAAAGGTATGGAGAGTTAAAGCAGATTCAAGCACTAACCCCCACGAACCCAAGAAAAAATGGGTACCAAAAATAGTTACTTAAATGTCGATTGCAGGTGTGCTTGAGATCATCCTCCTTAAAAGATAGATAGCATATGGACAGCAGATGTTCATGACATATAACTGGAGATAAAGCTAAATTTGCATCCATCAAACTAAAGGATGGAGGATTTGTCACTTTTGGGGACAATGCAAAAGGGAAGATCATAGGAGTAGGTAAAGTTGGTAATGATCCAACACTTACTATAGATGATGTTTTACTGTTTGAAAGTTTTAAACATAACTTATTAAGTATCAGTCAACGATGTGATAAAGGTTATAAAGTATCTTTTGAACATGACAAGTGCATTATTGAATATAAAAGTGATAACAAAATTCTATTCACTGCTCAGGGGGTGAATAGACATTTGTCGCACTTTTCATGGATATGAAAATTTTCTACCATCACAAAATTATCTTGGCAAGATGCAAAAGTATTATATCATAATTTATATTAAAGACAAATAATAACAAGCAAGCAATATAAACGAGGAAGGATAAGAAAAACTTAACATGGCAATACTAACGTGGTTCGGCACCAAGCCTACATCCACGCCATGAGACCAACTCAAGGATTCCCCAAATCCACTAAGCAACCCTCCTTCACTGGCAGAGAAGCCTTTACAATCTAACAGCTCACCAAGAGCTACAGCAAGGTGCTCACCAAGAGTCACCCTACAAAGGCTCAAGAAGAACCTCTCACCACAACAAATCAAAACAATAAGACATAATAACAAAATGCCCCTTCTTGAGAAGATAGTACAAATCAACACCTCACACTACTCTCTCTTTGCAAATGACATGTAAAAAAGAGTGTGGAGCAAGAGAGCTTGAGAGCACAAAATGAAACCCTAGAATGAATGCTCAATAATGTTCTCAACAACGAGAGTGCTTTAAAAATATTATTGAAATAAATGCGAAAGACTCATATTTAAAGCCAAAGGGATGGGCAATACATTGGGTAGTCATTGGGCATTAATGGAGAAGAGACAAGGTGAAAATAAGCCGTTATTGTGCATTTAATGCTTTCTACTCAAGGCCGATGGTTGACCATACATCTTCAATGGTTGACCATACACCTTCAAAGGTCGACCATTCCCCTGCAGTGGTCGACCATACATCTGGTCTGTGAAAAGGTTTAAGTTGTTGGAATGTCTAGTCAACCATTCCCCTATAGTGGTCAACCATTCCCATCGTCTGTGAAAAATTTCAGCTACTACAATGTCTGGTCGACCATTCCCCGGTAGTGGTTGACCATTCCCATAGTTTGTGAAAAACTTTTAGCTACTGGAATGTCTAGTCAACCATTCCCCTGTAGTGGTCGACCATGCCCATGGTCTTTGAAAAAATTTCAACTATTGGAATGTCTCGTCAACCATTCCTCTGTAGTGGTCGACCATACATTTGGTTATTCATGCTTTGAGCCTCAAAATGATCATCCTAATGTAAGGACAAGTTCTAATTATTAATATTCAATCTAATGATGTTTTAGGCCTGTGAAAATGAGGTTTGGATGAGCGTAAGATGTCTTGTTTGATTTTTGACATGTTCTGCACTTGATGTAACTCGGTGTTCATGTGAAAACATGTTTTGATGTCCTATACTGATATGAACTAGATTCATATGCACTTGCTCAGCTCTTTGCTAAATAATCTTACCAAAATCACAAGAAAAGGAGTTACAAGAGTGTCCTACCTCACACACAACCCATTATACATGTAAATAAGTTACGACTATGCATATGCTCCGGTTGGTTGTGCTTTGAGTGATTCTTGTGCAAGCATTGACCCTGAATCGGCTTATTTCTTCTTCAATGATTCATTTGCTGGTTGCCTCATGAACACTTGTTTGATCATTTTGCTTTCTTTGGTAATGTCCTATTTTTCTGAACTGAACTTAAGTAAATAGATTAGTCAAACGAGGGACACTAATGGGTTGATATCATCAAAACCAACTAGAATGGGAAACCTTAGCTAGTAAGGCTAACATCCTCCCCTTTTTTGATGATGGCAAACCATTTGTGTTTTTTTGAAAGAATTTTCTTAAGAATGCTCCCCCCCTCAAAATATGCATGCATGTTTGAAAGAATTTTCTTAAAAATACTCCCCCTCAAAATATGCATACATGTTTGAAAGATAATTTAGCTTTTTCTCCCCCTTAATGTATGCACTAAATGACCATCATTTTATTAAAGAAAAATTAGACAAAATTTTGGCAGCATGCCTCCTGTAACTAGAGCTTTTTTCCATAAAAGCCTAATTAATTTAAGTAGTTCAATATCTTTAACATAAGCATTTCAACTCAAGCATTCCATAAGCGATTCAGTATATTTTTCACAATAATATCCATGAAGGATCAAGGATCCAAAAGGTTGTTCTTCGTTACTAGGCTTAAAAAGAAATAACAATATGATTTACAAAGTAATATCCAAAATGATGCTGTTGGAAGTCCCAACCCGGAGTATATAGTCTAGAGGGGGGGTGAATAGACTCTTTTCACGGAATACATATTTTTCTACAAAATAAAAACTCTTGACAAGATTCAAGAAATTATATCGCAATATAAATATAAATCATGCACAACATATAAAATAAAGAGTGTAAGGGAGAGAAAGAACAACACCGGTATTTTTACGTGGTTTGGCACCAAGCCTACGTCCATGCCTTAGAACCAAGCCAAGGATTCTACAATCCACTATAATCGCTCCTTCCACATTGGAGCAAGCCTTACAAACTTGGGAACAAATCCCTACCGCTCACAAAGAGCTTTACCAATTCGGTTCACAAAGAACCTTACAACTTGGTTCACAAAGAACCTTTCACAACAAGATGGAAGATTACAAAGAATGCACCTTACAATGAGCAAATATGATTTACAACTCAAACCTCACACTATTCTCTCAAGAATTGAATCAAACACAATAAGTGAGCAAGAGAGAATGAGCACATGTAATGAAGAACTAATATGCAATGTGCTAGGTTTTGTATAAAATGATGTTTTTTACTAACAATGATCAAAGACCTTCAAAACCTTGTTAATACAAGTCTAATAGCTTGAACCTTTAGGACATTAAACTTGTTTCAACACAATCGGGACTAAGTATAGAAATGTTCTTAAAAATAGGATGTTAAAAACTTGTCCCTTTAAAATCATATTTGAGTTTTAGGATTCATTTGACAAACTCTTATTTTAACTTAGAAAGTTATGAAAGGTGAGTTTATGTTTATGTCTTTAGTACAATCCTATAAACTCATGTGTCCTAGTATGCTTATGCAATGGCTCAACTCTTACTCATAAAATCATGCAAGAAACATACCGCAAGAGTTATAATACGCACTCACTCACACAACCTTTATTACAATTAATTTATACACAATAAAAACTCCGGGATGTGCTTCGGTTCTTCTGAGTCAGTGTCCTTCCGATCTTTTCTATTTGATGTCTACTAGGTCTGATCTTTGCTTCTGATTTGGTACCTCTGTGTATCTGACACTATGTACCTATACTAGATAAGATCTGTAAGGATGGAAAATGCTAGAAAAAACAACTAGGTTAATATCATCAAAACATATAAGCCAGGATAGTGTAGTTGACAAGGCTAACAAATGCAAACATGGTATCTCCAAAAACATCAGTTGCAAAAAAAACAATAGAACAAAGAAACACATTCTTCTCCCCCTTGCTATTGCCAAAAAGAAACGATAGGCTTCTATGGGTTTTGGTGGAGATGCTCAAGAATCGCTACTAAATTAGAATTGATGAGTCATATAAGCCTTTTGATCTTGAGTAGCTTCATGGTGTTCCTGACGCATGGATGCCAAGTCTAGTTTAAGTCTGTCAAGGTGTTCCAAAATGAGATCGTTTGGCTGAGCCTGAGGAGCGTCCATATGAATGGTAGGTAAATCCTATTCTCCGCCTACTGCATCTGCTTCTTCCAAGTCATCGTCTTCTTCATCGACCAGCTCATCAATCTATTTCCTTCAAACCCCAGTACGATCATCCTTATAAAGTGCATATTAGTAAAGGTGGTTTCATTGTAGATGTCATCATGGATAGGCGTCGTTCCAAAGATGCCATCCTTTATCACCTTGTAGTGTCTAAAGAACTTGGTAAGCAAGCGTCCAAATGCCAAACTCCGGTTTTGATGTTTCAAGTGATCTTCTATGTGGTGGACGATGATGTGAGTTAAGTGAATGCCTCAACCATGCCAACAGCAAAACAAGGTGAAGATGTCGGTGAGTAACACCCAATCCCATCCGCCTTGTTTGGGCAGGATGTTGTAGGAGATGATATGGTTTAAGACACGAAATTCAATAGTTAGTTCACTGGCCTTTGGTTTGGAAACTTCTAGAATGTTAGGGTTGCCAGTTATCAACTTAAGTGTCTTGTGAGCATTGAACCATTTGTAGTGCAGAGGCTATAAGGTTTTTGGGAGGCTATGAATGGGGTAGGATTGACACCTTAAGATTTCAGAGAAGGACTGACCAATCAAAGGTATAGTCATGCCTTGAACTGTAAAGTAAGTCATTCTATTAGATGAGGATGGCACAAAATTCGCATAGAATTCTTTAACCAAATCAACATATGCCAGACCATCAAAGGTTAGCAAGGGTTCCAATCTGATTGCTCGTATTTTGCTTAAAAGTGTGGGAAAATTTGCTTCAAGGAGTGAAATAGGAACAATCTTACCAAAGATAATGCTCCTCTTAGAGATGTTGGTAAGCAAATTATCTCGAGCTTCCTGAGATACGAACCACACTCCAGGGTCTACAAAAGCTTGCAGAGCTATTCGGATTGAGGGTTTCATGAAGAACCCTCGCCAGTCTCAGGTTGGTGAGCCAAATGTGAGGCTTTCCGCTTAGATGGCGAGGCCATGGTGGTTGGAATGAGTCTTGGGAGATGATGGAACAAGAGGATTAGGGTTCATAATGAAGAGGAGAGGTGAAACGAAGGATGGGGTTCTTGGTTAAGGCACGAAAGATAAGTTACTGGGTGCTGGTTATCTAAAATAGCTTGTCAAGTATGTGTTGATTAAGGTGTAATCCCAAGAGGGGGGGGGGTGAATTGGGTATTTTAAAAATTCTTTGAAACCTATTTACCAATCAATCCCTATATCTAAGTTTAACTAATCACTTATCAAGTTGATGTGAAATCATTCAACATACACAAGCAAGCTGGAAATTGAAATACGTTGCGAAAAATAAAAAATATAAGGGAAGAGAGAATGCAACCACGATTTTACGAGGTTCAGCCTACTTGGCCTACGTCCTCGCCTTAAGCAACCACTCAAGGATTCACTGACCCTGCTCCTTAAAGTGGGACGAAACTTCCCTTACAATCCGCTGCTTACAAGAGGCATAGCTTCCTCCTACTCTGCTGCTTACAAGAGATACAGCTCTCTCCCCTCACACCAGTTCACACACCGAACCGTGTATACAATAGAATCTGGAAAATACACTCAAAAATAATGCTTCTAACAAAAGTTGGTGAGTACAATTCAAATTCCTAAAACATTGACATATGATATAACTTGAATCTCGTGAATGAATGAAAATGATAAAATCGTTTTATGTATGATATGCCTCAACACACAAATCCCTTTTTAACCAAAACTTTCAAGTAAAGATAAATTCAAAACGTTTTGGAATAATCTAGGGTTCTTGGTTCACTTTGCAAAAATGAACACTTATATAATTGAAGTGAACTTGTTGGCAAAAAATTTGCACAAAGTTTTATTTCAAGTACTCAACCACAAAACTGAGTATATTAATTTGCAGAAAAATATCCCTTAATTAAAATTACAGTTATAAGTATCAAGGATATTAAATCAAGTTCTAATGTATCTAAAGATAGAACCTTTTAGAAACCACACACTTGAATCAAACCTTTCAATGAGTCACACACCATAAAATAAATAATGATCTTGTTTAAAATAGCTTGGTATATATAAAGATACTTTCAAGATCACTCTTTTAATCAAAACTAGGTTTTTCAATAAGAAGCCCTTTGACAAAATATATGTATATTTATATGCTCTTGAACCAAAATTTAACCTACCAAGTTAGATAAACTTTCTCAAGTAATGATCTCTTAGAAAATTAATTTTTGTACAAAAGGCACACTCAAGATCAATACTTTTCAATACGAGTCAAGAACAACCAATGAGATGATATGTAAAAATCACAAGACTAATAACTTGAAAGATCAAACCTCAATACTAGATTGAAGCACTGTAGAGTAAACAAGTTCCCTTTGAAAATCTGAATTGATTTGCCCAAGCTTGAAGATATAAGATTGATGTATAGGCAAACAAATAGCACTAAGAGTAGATAATCAACAAACTTGCAACAAGGTGTGTTCTTCTCTTTCTTGTGTGTCTCCCTCTTGTTCTAGGGTTTAGATATTCATAATATATAGTATATTACCCTTAGGATTGATCTCATCCATTGGATCAATAAGATACCTCGCATGTCTTTTTAATAAAGAGCTGGTTTTTAGGCTTTCCTGTGAGTTCAGGCAACCGAACTCGACTTCAGGCTCCTGAAGTGTCAACTTCAGGCGCATGAGGTTCCAATGTCAGGCGAATGAGGTTCCAATGTTAGGCGACCGAGGTACCTCTACCAAGTTCTGTCTTTTCCATTTAATTCTTCAAGCTACCAAACTTAATCTTCAAGCTACCAAAGAAATTCTTCAGGCGCCTGAGGATAACTTCAGGCTACCGAAGTCCCCTCATTCACACATATTCATTTCCAGTTTAAAATTCTACTTTAATTCTTTGCTTGGGTCTTTTATAAAACAAGTTTTCCATGATTTTAAACACATTTCTAAGCCCATGTAAGTACTCTAATGATGTACATAAAATGCATGAATTCTTAAATCATTCTAAGTTGTATTGAGCCTTAAGATAAATCATACGAAAATGTAGATACATGAGTTCTAAATACCCATTCCCAAGACATTCTTGAACTTTGCCGCATGCATCTTGATTCTCATACTCTTTGAGTTCAATGGTACTTTCTAATATGTATCAGCTTTACTTTGTGGCGTTCATGATCCGTTATCTTTCCGTGCATGCTCAGTGTAAGTCATGTTCACAAACTCAATGCACAGATCAAATATCAAGTGATTTGTCATTATCAAAAATCGGATTGGACTCATATAGTCAACTATATGCTCGATCATACCCTTTAGTGGTCTACCATTGATGCTATGCAACAACCTATAAATTTCCTATTTAAATTCAACAATCCAGAAAAGATATGGGTATCTTAAGATAAGTCTTTGGGAGTGCACTGCCCAAATCATGTCGAATTTTACTAAATCTCTCTTTGTTTAGGGGTTTAGTCAAAATATCAGCTAATTGATTTTCGGTGTTCACATATACTAATTCAATGTCCCCTTTTTGTACATGGTCCTAAATAAAATGTGCCAGATTTCAATATGCTTAGTCCTAGAGTGCAAGCATAGGTTTTTCAAGATGTTGATGGTGCTAGTATTATCATAATGGATTGGTGTATCTTTTATCAAAATTTTAAAGTCCTCGAGTTGTTGCTTCATATATAGAGCTTGTGCACAACAACTACCGGCTGCAATGTATTCAGCCTCGGTGTTTGAAAGAGCAACTGAAGTTTGCTTCTTACAAAACCATGAGACAAGGGAATGTCTTAGAAAGAAACATGTTTCACTAGTGCTCTTTCTATTGGTTTTGCACCCTCCATAGTCAGCATCTGAGTAGCAGGTTAGATCAAAAGGAGCATTCTTAGGGTAAAAGAGCCCTAAGTCGTCTGTTCTTGCCAAATACCTAAAAATTTTCTTGACAGCATTAAGATATGACTCTTTGGGACATGATTGGAATCTAGCATATAAACAAATGCTGAACATAATATCAGATCTGCTGGAAGTAAGGTACGACAAACTACCAATCATCCCTCGATATAGTTTTTGGTCAACATTCTCCCTTTTTCATCATTATCAAGTTTCGTTGTTATGCTCATAGGGGTTGCTTTAGATTTTCCCATTTCAAGACCAAATTTCTTAAGCATGTGCTTAACATATTTGGATTAATTAATGAAAATTCCATTCTTCATTTATTTTATTTGCAACCCAAGGAGAAAGGTTAATTTGCCCATCATACTCATCTCAAATTTTTTCTGCATAGTTTGGGCAAATTCTTTACACATATTCTCATTTGAAGCACCGAAAATGATATCATCTATGTAAATTTGTATGACTAGCGTATCATTTTTCTTATATTTCAAGAACAAGGTAGTGTCACATTTTCCTCTTGTGAATCCATCTTCCAAGAGAAACTTGCTTAATCATTCATACCAAGCTCTAAGTGCTTGCTTAAGTCCATAAAGAGCTTTTGAGAGTTTAAATACATATTTAGGGTGTGCATGGCTCTCAAAACCTGAGGTTGTTTGACATAAACTTCTTTATGATGTACCCATTTAGAAAAAGCACTCTTTACATCCATTTGGAATAACTTGAACTTTTTATAGCAGGCAAAGGAAAACAACATCCTAATGGCTTCAAGTCTTGCTATATAGGCATAAGTTTCATCATAGTCAATTCCTTCTTGTTGGTTATACCCTTGTGCAACCAGTCTAATTGTGTTTCTTACAATA
This sequence comes from Malania oleifera, assembly GCF_029873635.1. Classification (NCBI taxonomy): domain Eukaryota; kingdom Viridiplantae; phylum Streptophyta; class Magnoliopsida; order Santalales; family Ximeniaceae; genus Malania; species Malania oleifera. The sequence continues at coordinate 61,170,348 of NC_080420.1, forward strand.
TTACCATCCTCATCCTTCTTATTCCTAAATACCCATTTTTTGCCTACTATTATTGTGTTCTTGGGTTTAGCAACCAATTCTCATACTTTGTTTCTTTCGAATCGGTCAAGTTCTTCTTGCATGGCAATGATCCAATTTTCATCATTTTTAGCCTTCTCAAAATTTTTTGGTTCTAGTTGAGATATGAAGGCTATATGATTACATCCACTTCTCAAGTGAGATCGAGTACTAACTCCTTGGCATGGATTACCTATGACAAGGTTAGTTAGGTGGTTTCTAACGAATTTCCATGCTCTATGGAGTTCCTGGTTTTCTTCTTTAGGTCTTATAGACTCTTCCTTAGGTGATGACTCTTGATGATCATTTTTTTATTTCTTGGGAATTTTCATTTTGTTCACCGTCTATTTTAATTTGCTTAAGTTCCCTCTCAATTCTCATGGTATCCTCATCAACTATTTCTTTGAGTGCATTAGGATAAGATTCATCAAAAAACAATATGCATAGATTCTTGAATAACTTGAGTCCTTTTATTAAATACTCTGTAGGCTTTATTATTCATTGCATACCCTAGAAAGATCCCTTCATCGGATTTTGAATCGAATTTGGCTAAGTGATCTCTATCATTTAGAATGAAGCATTTGCATTCAAAAACCCTGAAGTCTGAGATGTGGGGTTTTCTACCCTTCAAAATCTCATATGGAGTTTTTCCTATTTTGGATCTAGTAAAGATGCAGTTACTAACATAGCATGTTGTACTAAAGGCTTCAGCCCAAAAATATTTTGGAAGTTCATGTTCATTGAGCATTGTCCTAGTCATTTCTTAGAGCGTTCAATTCTTTCTTTCAACTACTCCGTTTTGCTGTGGAGTTTTAGGTGTGGAGCAATTATGTGAATAACCATTTTTATTACAAAAATTTTCTAATTCGTGGTTTCTAAATTTTCTTCCCCCATCACTCCTAATATGAACAATTGGCATACCTTTTTCATTTTGTACTTTTCCACATAAGTGGATGAAAGCACTGCACGTGTCACTTTTGTTTGTTAAAAAGATAACCCAAGAAAATCTAGAGAAATCATCAATAATAACAAATGCATACAATTTTCCAGTTATGCTTGCAACATCATTTGGCCCAAATAGATCAAGGTGAATTAGCTCTAATGGTCTTGATATGGAAATCACTTTCTTAGTTTTAAACGATGATTTATTTTTTTTCCATATTGGCAAGCATCACATACTTTGTCTTTAACATAGTTATCTTTAGGTAAGCCATTTACTAACTCTTTAGAAGATAGTTTATGCAAAAGGTCCATGCTAGCGTGACCTAACCTCCTATGCCATAACCAACTAGACTCACTTGTTACCGCCAGACATTTTACATCACAAGAATTTATATCATTAAATTCAATGGTGTGTATGTTTGATTCTTGCTTGCCCACCAATAGAGTATTTCCATTTAAGTCACTTATTGAACATTGTGTGGATTGAAATAAAACATTTAGTCATTTATCATATAACTGACTAATACTCAACAAATTATGCTTAAGTGTATCTACAAGAGCAACATTTTCAATTAATAGTGAGGAGTTACCTATTTTACCTTTACCTATGATTCTTCCCTTGGCGTTGTCTCCAAATGTCATGAGCCCTTCTTTCTTGTAGATGAGTAAGAGAAATTTTCTAGCATCCCCCGTCATCTGCCTTGAGCACCCACTATCAAGAATCCACTTGTTTTTCATCATGGAGGTCTTCAAGAAAACCTGTAGAGAGAATTAGGTGATTTGTTTTGGTACCCAATTTTCCTTGGGTCGTATGGGGTTAGTGTTTTTGACCACCCATACATATTTCTTTCCTTTTCCTCTATTTCCTCTAAAAGGACAGGTGAAGCATACATGACCCTTTCTCTCACAATATAAGCAAGTTTTATTAGCATGCAAAGGGTTTGGTTTAGGTGCCAAATTTTTTTTATAAAATGAGTTCCTTTTAACACATAAGTTTATAATACATATAGATTCGAATGATGAAAAACCATAGCCTAAACCTTTTTTGAAAATCCCAAATCTTTGAGCCCCAAGTATTTTGTCAATATTTTCCTTTTCATTTGTAAAATTGTAAATAGCCATGCTTTGGTCCTCTATTTTCCTTTTCAAAGACAAGTTTTCATCAACACTTTCATTGATTTGGTAACTTTTCGATTTTCTTTTAAAAAAGATCATGATCTAATTGAGAATTTTTATTTAGCTCTTCAATTTTTGCATTCAAAGATGCATTTCATTCCTTTAAAGTGGAAAAGAGACATGAAGTAGTGTATTCTTCATCGGAAATTACCTCATCTTGCTCATCCGCCATGAAGCAAAAGTTGGCAACTTCTTCTTTGTTTTCTTCATCGGTACAAAGTCCATCGAGCTCATTCCATTCGATTGCATCCATGGCTTTGTATTTCATCTTATCTCCCAACTAATTATTCCCTTTGTTTTTGAATAATAGACATTCGTCCATCCGATGATCAGGTTTCTTACAGTTATAGCACCTCATACTCGATTCTCCCTTATTCTTTTGCTTACCCTTCTTGTTTAGCAAGAAACTTCTTATTCTCCTCGTGATGAGGGCAACTTCTTCCTCATTGCCGCACTCTTCTTCTTCTTCGATAATTTCCTTCTTGCTTGTTGTCTTTAGAGCCATGTCCATTGTCTTTTTGGGCTTTTCTCCTTCAGTCGAGGTGTCATTCTTCTTGATCTCATAGGTCATGAGAGACCCAATGAGCTTATCGAGAGTGACCTTAGAAAGGTCTTCTACTTCTTCAATCACCATAGACTTTGCATGCCACGAATTTGGTAATGAATAAAGAACTTTTTGCACATTATCTTCAATAGAATATTCCTTACCAAGTGCTTTTAATCCATTCTTTATATGTGTAAAATGTGTAAACATGGAAGTAATCGACTCACCTTGCTCCATTTTAAACATTTCATATTATTTGACTAACATATATTTTTTTGATTTTTTCACCTGAGTTGTACCTTCATACGTTACCTGGAGCTTCTCCCATAGTTCCTTTGATGTGTTGCATCCATAGATTTGGTTGTATTCTTCATTGTTCACAGCAAAATAAAGAAAGTTTTTCATTTTGAAGTTTAGTTATGCTAGCTTTGCATTGGCTTCTAGGAGTTCCTAATCGGTGTGACATGACCTTGGTCGTCCTTGAATACATATTCTCCTTTGGTGATTATGTTCCACATTTTGTAGTTATATGCTTGGATGAAGATTGACATAAGGTCTTTCAGTGCCGGATAGTAGACACCATAGAACTTGGGTGGATGATCAATGGATTGTCCTTGGGCAAACATATCCACCATTTGATGTTTGCGTCTGAATGTTACTCCAAAGGTCTAGTGATTAACACTCTAACACCAATTGTCAGCTCAGGTACGCGTCTAGAGGGGGGTGACTAGACGTTCTTCGCACTTTTCATGGATATGAAAATTTTCTACAATCACAAAATTATCTTGGCAAGATGCAAGAGTATTATATCACAATTTATATTCAAGTAAAATAATAACAAGTAAGAAATATGAAAGAAGAAGGAAAATAAAAGCTTAAGATAGCAATATTAACATGGTTCGGCACCAAGCCTACGTCCACGCCTCGAGACCAACTCAAGGATTCCCCCAAATCCACTAAGCAACCCTCCTTCACTGGCGGAGAAGCCTTCACAATCCAGCTGCTCACCAAGAGCTACAACAAGGTACTCACCAAGAGTCACCTTACAAAGGCTCAAGAAGAACCCCTCACCACAACGAATCAAAACAATAAGATATAACAACAAAATGCCCCTTCTTGAGCAGATAGAACAAATCAACACCTCATACTATTCTCTCTTTGCAAATGATGTGTAAACAAGAGTGAGGAGCAAGAGAGCTTGAAAGCACAAAATGAAACCTAAGAATGAATGCTCAATAATGTTCTCAACAACTAAAGTGCTTTAAAAATGTTATTTAAATAAATGCAAAAGACTCATATTTAAAGCCAAAGGGACAAGCAATACGCTGGGTAGTCATTGGGCATTAATAGAGAACAAACAAGGTGAAAACTAGTTGTTATTACGCATTTCATGCTTTCTGCCTGAGGCCAATGGTCGACCATACATCTTCAATGGTCAACCATACACCTTCAATGGTTGACCATTCCCTTGCAGCGGTCGACCATACATCTGGCCTGTGAAAAGGTTTAAGTTGCTAGAATGTCTAGCCGACCATTCCGCTATAGTCGTCGACCATTCCCCTATAGTGGACCATTTTCATGGCCTTTGAAAAAATTTTAGCAACTGTAATTTCTAGTTGACCATAACCCTGTAGTGGTCGACCATTTCCATGGTCTATGAAAAAATTTCAACTACTAGAATGTCTAGTCGACCAGTCCCTTGTAGTGGTCGACCATACATCTAGTCATTCATGCAATGAGCCTCTAAATGATCATCATAATGTAAGAACAAGTGCCAATTATTAATATTCAATCAAATTATGCTTTAGGCTTGTCCAAATGAGGTCTTTATGAGCATAAGATGTCTTGTTTAAGTTTTGACATCTTCTGCACTTGATGTAACTCGGTGTTCATGTGAAAACATGTTTATATGTCCTATACTGAAATGAACTAGATGCATATGCACTTGCTCAACTCTTTGTTGAATAATCTTACCAACATTACAAGCAAAGGAGTTACAAGAGTGTCCTACCTCACACACAACCCATCATACATGTAAATAAATTAAGACTTTGCATATGCTTTGGTCGGTTGTGCTTCGAGTGAGTCTTGCGCAAGCTTTGACTCTGACTCAACTTATTGCTTCTTCAATGATTCTTTTATTGCCTCATCAACACTTGTTTGATCATTTTGCTTCCTTTGGTGATGTCCTATTTTTCTGATTTTAACTTAAGTAAATAGATTAGTCAAACGAGGGACACTAATGGGTTGATATCATGAAAACCAACTATAATGGGAAACCTTAGCCACTAAGGTGAACAAAAATGTATATACCACCATCTTCGAAAACTCAACTTCTCAACGTGTGACATGTTTCTCTACTATGAATGAAATTAGTTGGATTTGGCGTAGGAGACTAGGACACGCAAACATGGACTTAATATCTAAACTAGTTATGGGAGACTTAGTTAAGGGATTGCCTAAGACAAAATTCATGAAAGACAAAATATGTGTGGCATGTTAACTGGGAAGACAAGCAAGATCTAGTTTTAAGAAGAAGAAAGTAATCTATACTACTAGGTCACTCCAAATGCTACACTTAGATTTATTTGGTCCAAACCCTATTCATAGTTAGGAGGAAAATCATACACATTTGTTATCGTTGATGAATATTCTAGATTTACATGGGTATGATTCTTAGGTCACAAAGATGAAGCATGTGAACAATTTATTAACACGTGCAAGAAAATTCAAAATGAAAAGGGATATACTATCACTAAAATCTGAAGTGATAGAGGTAGAGAATTTAAGAATCAAGTAATGGAAGAATACTGTGATTCATTAGGAATATCTCATAACTTTTCAGCTCCTAGAACACCACAACACAATGTTGTAGTAGAAAGAAAGAATAGGTCTATACAAGAAATGGCTAGAACTATGCTTAATGAACATAAACTGCCTAAGTACTTCTAGGCTGAGGTAGTAAACACCGTCTGTTATGTTCTAAATAGAGTCTTGATTAGAGCATCTCTAAATAAGACTCCATATGAATTATGGAATGGTCGTTGAACAAATATCTCATATTTCCATGGTTTTGGCTGCAAATGCTTTGTACTTAGAGATAATGAACATTTAGGAAAGTTTGATTTGAAATCTTATGAAGGCATTTTTCTAGGATATGCATTAGATAGTAAAGCCTACAGGGTATATAATAAATGAACATTAACCGTTGTAGAATCAATTCATGTTGTATTCGATGAATTCAATCCATTTGCTTAAAATACTGATGAGGATGAAATTGATATTAATAAGGTATTTGAAAAATTATCTATTGAAGGTAATTCAGACAAGAGAAATGAAGTTAAGTACATATCTTCTGAAGATAATCAAGTAGAAAAAGAGGTTAATGAAATACCTAGAGAATGGAAGTACATAAAGAATCATCCTATAGATCAAATTATAGGAGAACCATCACGTGGAGTAAATACACGATCCTCACTTAGAAATATGATTAGTCATTTTGCTTTCTTATCACAAGAAGAACCTAAGAATGTGAATGAAGCAATTGAGGATGAATCATGGATAATATCTATGCAAGAAGAATTAAACCAGTTTGAGAGAAATAAATTCTGGACCTTAGTTCCTATACCTAAGGATAAGATAGTTGTTGGAACAAAATGGATATATAAGAACAAGAAAAATGAACATGGAATAGTTGTTAGAAATAAGGCAAGACTAGTAGCTCAGGGATATAACCAGGAGGAAAGAATAGATTTTGAGGAAACCTTTGCACCTATAGCTAGAATGGAAGCCATTCGAATGATGTTAGCTTATGCTGCTTTTAAGAATTTCAAATTGTATCAAATGGATGTCAAAAGTGCATTTTTAAATGACTACATAAGTGAAAAAGTATATGTAGAACAACCCGCAGGTTTTGAAAACCATAAGCATCCAAGTCACTTTTATAGACTAACTAAAGCCTTGTATGGTTTAAAATAAGCTCTTAGAGCTTGGTATGAAAGGCTAAGTGGGTTTCTACTGAAAACTGGATGTAAAAGAGGAAAGATTGACCTGACACTCTTTATAAAAGCTAAAGATGAGTATTTACTCCTAGTACAAATATACATAGAAGATATCATATTTGGAGCAACAAATGAAGAGTTGTGCAATGAGTTTGCAAAGTGTATGCAAAATGAATTTGAGATGAGCATGATGGGAGAACTTAACTTCTTCCTAGGACTTCAGATCAAACAAGAAAAACATGGAATCTTTATAAATCAATAAAAGAATATTAGAGACTTGCTCAAAAGGTTTAATATGGAAGATGGTAAAATTCTAGGAACACCTATGAGCTCTTTTTTAAAATTAGACAAACACGAACAAGGTATACCAATAGATGTTAAGCTCTATCATGGGATGATTGGTAGCTTACTATATCTGACTGCCAGCAGGCCTAACATAATGTTTAGTGTATGTTTATGCGTAAGATTTCAGGCTACACCTAAAGAGTCCCATTTATTAGCTGTCAAAAGAATACTTAGATACCTAACTGGAACCATTGAACTTAGTGTCGCGACGTCCCGGGAGCGCGTGTGCCCCGGGCGGCGGAATTAAAATCATTTTAATATTTTCAGGAAAAATCATGGAATATCGGAGTCGCCACTAACCTTTAGTGCGGTTAGAACACATGATTACTACCCCGTTAGGGGTAGAATCGGTCTACATTATAAGAGTTGGGGTCGGGAGTTCGGTTACGCGAGGGGAAGGTACGAGCACCCCCTACGCGCCCGTTCTTACGAACGGTACCTAATTAATTTGAAATTATCCCTAAGTTAATCTAATAATTCTTTAAATTACTCCTTTTTATGAATTTATAAATACATGTAAAATAAATAAATAAATATATACATGTATATATTCCCTCAGAGCTTAGGGTACGTGATGCCCCAAGGCTCATACCCCCGCAATAAAATCATAGGGATAATAATTAAGAAAATACACTCCCAAAATTTTGAAATTATATATAAAATTTTTATAGGAAAATACTAACATGGGAGGTTTTTAATATATGGTAATAGAATAATAAGCCTCACATACCTACTAACATATTATGAATGTCAAAATAGGTAACTAAATACTATATATATTAATATATTAAGGATACTTAATACTAAATATAGTAAGATTCTAATAATGATTAATACTGAACATATTTATATACTAAAAATAGCTGATACTAAAAATACTAGGATACTATTAATTAATACTAACTATATTAATATACTAAAAAAAAATAATTGATGCTAAACATGGGATTAAAATGCTAATTTACTAAACATATAATATCCATTAAACCCTAAATCACTAAGTATATAATATTAAAAAGAAAATACAAAAATGCTAAATATGTAATATTTACCAATATGCTAATATGTGATATACATATAACTAAAATTATTAATTTACATATAATGTCAATGAAACACCAAGCTATGAAATATGTAATACCACATTATCACAATAATAAATTTACAATATTATAAAAATGCTAATTAATATAATAAATATACAATATCAATAAAAATTTTACCACACTAACATTAATCATTTAATATATATACAATAGATACCACAAAAATCTAACCCTACAATATGAACATTAACATCAATAACAAAATTCAAACTTTGAATGTTAAGACGACAAAAAATTCTACAATAATAACAATAATCGTTCAACCATGAATATCAACATTTAAACAAATCTTACAACGTTGTAAACCCTACACCATGAATATCAATTAATGTATAACAACAAGACAAATAGAGCGTATATATTAAACATTAAAGCCATCATTACAATCCTAAAACCTTACCATAACAACCCTAGAGTGTATATAAACATTATCATAAAAAGACTTTGAAACTACCTCAACAAATAATAATCTCAAACCCTAGATAAATATAAACAAGAAATAATGAGACTAATTCACCACCAATACAAAAGTTTAACTTAAATGATAACAATGAATCAAGCATACCGAACATATAAATAATAAAACATACTTAAAAAAAAATTCAAAATACAATCTTATCAACACTTGACCCTAAATAATACAATACCTATTAAATATATATATACATATACACACACACATGATACAACAACAATTATACAATAATATTAAATATTTAATATGTTCAATGAATACAAATATATGACCTTTAAACACAAACTCTAACGATTAATATTTCATAATAGTAATAAATTTATTAATAATAAATACAACAAGAAACAATATAAACATGAGTATCAGCTAAAAGATCTCACCACAATATTATATATGTAACAAATATGATAAAAATTTAAACTTTAAATATTAGAACAAGTTCTTAAAATAAAAATTCTATAATAATAATAATACAACAATTAATACAACACAAGTAAAATCAATATAATAACGTTAATACAATTAATATAATGGCAATAATAATATCCAAGCAATTTACTAATAACAATATACAAATAATAATAACAATATGATCAACATAAAAAAAAAAAAACCTTCAATAACAATTTTAATATATATATATATAAAGGATAAAATAAAGAAAAATTTAAACTTTAAAACATAAGGTGTGTGTGTGTAACGTGTTTGAGTGCAGAGACTTACAGAGGGGGTGCAGCCGGGAGACGCCGACGCCGACGGGGGCGAGCGATGGTGACGGTGACAGGAGTGAGCGACGATGGTTGCTGCGCGTGGCCTCGGATCTGTGGACAGCTGGGTTGTTGCCGGGGAGGCTCGCTGCTGCTACTGGAATGGATGGCCGCTGCGGTGGCTGCTGGTATGCTCGCTGGGACTGCAGTGTGTTGCAGAGAGTTCTCTGGTATTTCACAGGGTGCAGAGAGTTCTCTGGTGGTTGGCCGGAGTTGCAGCGGTGTGGGCTGGAGGGGCTGTTTGTGGTCGCCGGAGTTGCAGCAGTGGCTAGCGGCCGGAGAAGATGGAGAGAATAGAGAGGGAAGGCAGGGAAGGTTCAGAGGTTGCTGGAGGATGGTGGATGTCGGTCGTGGGACAGTGAGATGGAGGGGTTGTTCGCTGGTGTTGCCGGTATGGTGGCTAGCGTGAGGGGGAACTGCACGGGATGAGAGGATGGACGAGTAGGTGGCCGTGAGGGATGGTAGCTAGTTGGAGCAAGAAGAAGAAGAAGTTGAAGAAGAAGAAGACGATGAAGAAGAACAAGCAGAAGAAGAAGGTTTTTTTTTTAATTTTTTTTGTTCTGCTTTGGCTTTGCCCCCCGGCCTTGTACGCAGCCCCCCCCTTCTTATAAAAATAATTTTGAAAAAACCCTAAAAACATTTCCTTTTTTGGTTTATGGTATTTTTCTTTTTTTTTTGGAAATAATATATACTACTATTATAGAAATAAGGAAATAATAATAATAATAATAATAATAATAATAATAATAATAATAATAATAGTAATAACAAAGATAAATAAATAAATAAAATAATAATAATAGTAATAAATAAAGGTAAAAATACTAATAATAATAATAATTAAAAATAATGTCAATAATAATGAAAATAATAAATAATAATAATAATAATAATAAACAATATAAATAGAAATAAAAATAAAAGTAATAATAATAATACTAATGAAAAATAATAATAATAATAATAATAATAATAAATAAAATAATAGTAATAATAGTAATAAAAATACTAATAATGATGATAATAAAAATTAAAAATAATAATGAAAATAATAAATAATAATAATAATAAAATAGACGTAAAAAAAATAAAAATAAAAGTAATATCAATAATACTAATGAAAATAATAATAATAATAATAAAGAAAATAATAATAATAATAATAATAATAATAATAATAATAATAATAATAATAGTGAAAATTAATAATAATAATAATAATAAGAATAAATAAAATAATAATAATAATAATAATAATAATAATAAAATAACAATAATAATAATAATAGTAATACATATATTGGGCCTGGGTAAAAATGGGGTGTCTACACTTAGATTATGGTATCCTAAGTATACCTCCTTTGAGATTATTAGTTATTCGAATGTTGATTTTTTCGGTAGTAAACTGGATAGAAAAAGCACGAGTGGCACTTGTCATTTTTGAGCACATTCTTTAGTATCTTGGTTTTCAAATAAGCAAAATTCAGTTGCTTTTTTCACAGCAAGGCAGAATATATCGTGGCTGGAAGTTGTTGTGCTCAAATCCTATACATGAAGCAACAACTTATGGATTTTGGATTACACTATGGCATAGTTCCTATAAAATGCAACAATATGAGTGCAATACACATCTCAAAGAATCCTATATCACATTCACAAACTAAACACATAGAAATTAAACATCATCTCTAATTATTACACTGGCATAGTTCCTATAAAATGCGACAATACAAGTGCAAAACAGAGATGTGACACTTGAGTTTGTATGCACAGATGAACAATGGGCATACATATTCACAAAACCACTTCCTAAGGATAGGTTTATCCAAACTAGACGTGAATTAGGTCTTATGCATAGTCAAGAAGTTACCTAGAGTTACATTACACTACATAATTAAGGGGGAGCAACTTAAATTAAAATTAACATTTGGTTAAAATTTCCACATTTGACTAATTTCTTTTCATTTGGTATTAAACTTAAAGAATGGTTATTGCATGCTAAATTTTTATAGATACATGACACATGTTGATGCTCACATAAACTTTTGGACTTGAATGGAATGATTTGCTTATCCATGTCTATGTAAATTGAAATACTGTGTATGTTCACATTGAAATTTGATTCAATAACACAGATATACCTTAGAAAGGGGGAGAAGTAAATTGAGTACAACAGGGAGATATATTCCATAGTAAAATTTTGAAAACTAATCTACAATGGCTCTCAATGACGTCTTAAGTCTATCACTATTCTAAGAGAGGCCAAAGAGGAACCCTAAAATTATTGTCGAAACTACTATATATAACCATTAGGGTTGACAAGATTTGAAATTCAAAAATGACAACTTCTGCAAGTATCTTATGATGTAGATCGTCAGTTTTGACCAGGTCACATCCATGTTCTTCCTTAGTTGCGCCCTGGTTGGAGCTCTCAGAAAAGCGGGGATTTGAATTCAGCTCTTCTCGACATAGTCACACAATCGGGTCTCGTTGGTCGAGTCGATGGTCAAGACTTGCAGGATCTCAAGCTTGAAGAAATCTTAAGAACTCAACTCTGTCGCCCATAATGGTCTCTCTGGTCGAGCATTTGGTCAAGACTCTTAGTAGTTCTGTCTTTAGTCAACTTCAGTCTCTTGACTTAGTTGCCCTAGAGGGTAACTGTGTTGACGACTTGGTTGACTCTTGTAGTTATTTTATTTTAGGTTTGAATCTTGGAGTCTGCAAGTGATGACTTAGTTGCCTCTTATGTTGTGGGTCGCAACACATGGTCGATCAAAATCTTTTCTTCCTTGAATGATTCAAGGCTCTAGGGACTTTGTTAAACATCTTATTTGAGCTTTAAGTCTTCTCAATTCTCCCTTGGCTTCTTGTAATGCCCAATTCCCTGGTTTTAACTTGTTTTCCCTGAAACACGAACAAACATTGCATAGCTCCGAAATATGATAACAAAGGGTTGCATACAAAATAAATGAAGATAAACAAAGGTAAATGAGGGCCTAAAATAGTGAATTTTAGGGACTCATCACAACCCCCAAATTAAACTTTGCTAGTCCTTGAGCAAAACAAAAACTAAGAAAAATAAGAAAATCCTACCTACCTCCTCTTTTGTGGGAAACACAGTTGCATTTACCATATGCAAAAAGGCTTTAAACCCCTAGGTTGACCCTAGTGGACAACTTGTAGTCTTGTGAGGGTTTCCAGGGCGATACCCATAAGCACCATTTCCAATAAACATAAGATAAAAGCGCGTACAAGACAGTCATACCAATTTACTTGTAGATATGTCACCCACTTACATACAAGCTCTTTTCTTCACGACTCACTATACACACAACTCCAATACGACTCACTCATGCAAGTCTCAACATAATATAGTCATCCAGAAAAGGATAACTCATAGATAATCAACCAGCAACTGCAATTTAGAGTTAATATAGTCATGTAAATTCAAGTATAAATAGGCAATATCACAAGGCATGTGTAGGGTGTATAACTTGTTACATTCAAGATACCCCCAGACACCTACAGAACAGTCGTCTTGACTTAGCCTCATTGGTATACCCTAAAAAACACTCAGGAAAATAGGTTCACTTTCATATATGATGAAGAATGTCATGATCAAACATCCCACATATTTTAAAGAACAATGCTAAAATATGGAGTGAACTAGTCTCGAAAGGAATCCAGCCTATTCATGAGGTTTCAGGTCTTTCACCCTAGCATCTTCTCACTTACTCGCCACATCCAACCAAGACTACCCTAGATTGACTTATTCATAGACTAAAATGTGAATACAGCAAGTGCATTGGTTAGTTGAAGACTCTTCATAAGTGTAGAAGTGTGGTGTCATGTCCCTAGCTTGACATTTTCACATTCATTTGGAGTAGGTATATTTTTCATTTCATTCTTTTGCATTTCTATTTCTCTTTTTCTTTCTTCTACACATTCTTTCCATTTTCTTTCTTTTTATGATTAGATTGGAAAATTATCACACTCTTATGTTGTCTTCATACCACCAATGGGAATTAAGCTCGAATAGGAGTCCATGAAATAAGTCTACTCTAGGGGTGGCTTAATTTTCACATCTTGAGTAAGCTACAAGACCTAGGTTTATATCTCCCCACTTGATGTCACCTTTAGGCTAGCAAATGCAAAAACAAAACTAGTGAATGAGGAACAGCCAGAAAAAGAAAAGTTGAGTTTTATAAACTTAGAGTTTGACGTCAACAACTCAATAATTGATCAACAGGCTCAACAGTACCTCACAAGGTGTCACAGTCGCCACTATTGTTCTCTCAGTGCTCTTAAGGAACCCTAAGTGCTACAAATCACATGTAAGTGTATCCTAGCCTCTTGAAATACCATGTAAATACTAGCCTTTACACAACCATGTTAAAGCAAATGAGTTATTAGTCAATTATCCTAGAGTTTCAAAACATATATTTACCATAGTATGTAAGACTAAACACAAGTAACTCACTACTTCATTAGTAAGCATAAAAAAATCATATAACTGATAAGCATATGCAAGTAATATGTAAGTGATATAGAAGTATATAAAGGGTAGGAACAGTGTTAGCATGGCATAAAAGGAACACTTTTCATTGAAAATCTTAAATTTTGTCATTTTTGTGCTTAAATGTGCCATGTAGTGTTTCCTACCCCCTACCCCCAACTTAAAACTTCTGTGTCCTCACTGAAGTGTGGAAAGAAAGAACGTGGGAATCATGGGAGATGAAACACTGCATGGTGCAATAAAAATCAACTAGTGTACCTGTGTAAGAAGGAAACATAAAATCCAGACATTGCATGCAATAATACACTGAAGCACAAAAGACATGGAGATACCAAAAACACCACGTATTTTCATTTATATTCGTAGGCAATACAATGTATATAGATCATGAATAGAATAGGTACAACCCTTCCAAAAGCATGGTGATGCACAAGACAAAAGAAAATCCAAATAAGAGAAAAGAAACGAAATAAAAATAAAGAATATTGTTGACCTTATGGGTCATATCCTATTTTGATTATGAAAAATACTTTGGTATTTAATTTTTTCCTAGTTTGTGTGTAGGATCATATTAGCAAAGTTATACGAAAGCAAGTGGTGACTTGAAGAAAATGAAGACCCAACATATTTATTTTGTTGTAATTTATATTTCATTGAATTTGAGTCTGTAATATTTATTTAACTCATGATCTGTAATAATTAATGCATTGCAAGCATGATAGGACAAATAAGCTCAATGACCATAGATTGACTGTAGGTCCTTAAACATCGCATGAAAAGTCCCCTATAACTCAGAAGTTATACTTATTAGAATAGGGGTGATTTCAAATGAAAATCAGAACCTAAATGCACACTTTAAGTGGTTTTAGTCCACCGAACTTACCAAAGTCAACATGTTGACTACTCAGACGATCGTTCTTAAATGAATGTGCCTTCATAGAGTCAACCAAACTGACACGTGGCCGACTCCCAACAACTTAGTCTACTGAACCGTTAGTTCAAAACTGACCTTGTAATGACCTACTTATTTTACCATAATTTTTTTCCATAATAATATCCAATATAATAGTCTTGGAAAATCATAATCAACTTGGACCCATGGATAATAGGGATATACCTAAAATACAACACGGATACCTAAGCAGCAGGAAACGTAAAATCGTATAAATATCAAATTAACAATCAACACAATACCAAAGTTTTACTACAACTATCATATACATACACGTACCCTAAAATATCCAAAAGTGGCCTAGGGTAACCACCCAAAAATCTATCAGACCCTAGCAAAATGACTTACCCTTCAAACAAGGTAGAACAACTGAACTCTAACACTGGGAAGCTCTATCCGCTCTTCTATCTGGCCCTCTTGAAATATTTATATAGTTAGGGTGAGACACCTCTCAGTAAGGGAAATAAACTAATATCAATGTATGACAACGTTAGTATTTTCGTGTTATACATTTAACAGTACATAAATCATACTTGCTAAAACTATCTATAACATATATGGGGAAAACATATTTTACCATAACATGATATAACATACTAAATTTATATACATATAAATATTGTCATATAACCGTACATAGAAAACATCCTGGATGGATAGCTGGCTGGTGTCATGTCTTACCCCCACATGACTAGGTTGTGCGGCCTGAAGGCAGGACCTAGTAATGGCTGGCCGACCACGATAGATCAACATAAATAAGTAAGTACGATGGGTCTGCCCCTCCTGGTATGGTCACCAGAGGGATGCATGTGCTACAATAAACCACATCTACTGCCAATCTCCTACTGCCCCTTATGGCAAGCGATAACACTAATATAAACATGATCGTGATCATATAGCTACAGTACCGTGCTTCGTGAAAGCCTAAACCAAGCCAACCAGTGCTACCTATCCAACAGTTGTAAGAAAGCCATATACTCAGTACAAAACCATACCCTAGACATGGGATGGAGTCCAAGTTAGCCCCACAAACGATATACTCCAGCAAAATTGGAGAGAACTTTCCTAGGAGTAGCGTGGTGGCTTCAGATTGCCGATCCGACGAAGAATGAACCCAAAATCTTAGAGAGGAGTGGAGAACAAATATGTAGTGAGAGAAAATGATGCTTGCAAGTCTCTACGCTAAAATTTGGATTTAGGGCTATTTATACACCTACCCTCGTCGATGAGCCATGTCACTTCATCGACGAGGGCATGAAAGGAGTTTTTCGACGAATGCTTATTCCTCGTCGATGAAATTCAAAGCTAAAAATAGTCCCTCGGTATCTACCCACTGATGAGATGCATGTCCCCGTTGATGATCCTATCGAGCATGTTCATCGATGAGACGCCTGTTGAACTCCAATTATAATTTCTTTTCTCTCCTCCTTCTTTTATTTAATTAATATAATTTACCAGGTCTCTACATTCTCCCCTCATAAAAATTTCATCCTCGAAATTTACTATCCATATGATTAACTATCCTTTAAAGGCAAACAGTCTACTTATTTTATTACATACCCTCACTTATGGTGGGGGAATACCGTGGTTACATTCAGAGTTCTAGGAGATTACATATATATAAAATAAAATTCTCCCAAAACTAAAATACTACTTACTAACTAAACTATTACATATACTAACCTGCAAAAGAAATATCTCACAACCACTTACACCTTCCTGATTATAACTAAACCCCACTAAATAAATGTGGATATTTCTGCCTTATTTGTTCCTCGAGCTCCTAGGAAGCTTCTCCTGTTGCATGATTTCTCCACAGGACTTTCATTAGAGGAATCTTCTTATTATGTAATTCTTATTCTTTCTTGTCCAGAATCTGTACTAGTACCTCCTCATAAACTAGTGAATCATTGAGCTCTAAGTCACCATAACTAATTACGTGAGAAGGGTCTGGAATGTATTTTCTCAACATGGAGACATGGAATACGTCGTGTATCCTAGAAAACATAGGTGGTAAAGCTAACCTGTAGGCAACCGGCCCTACTTTCTCTAGAATCTCAAACGGGGCAATGAACTTAGGGCTAAGTTTGCCTTTATTCCCAAATATCATAACCCCTTTTAACGGAGCTATTTTCAAAAACACATGAGCGCTGATATCAAATTCTAATTTCCTGCGACGGGTATCAACATCACTCTTCTGTCGACTCTGAGCTGCACTGATTCTATCTCTGATGAGCTGAACCCTATCATACACTTGTTGTACTAACTTTGGTCCCATAACTCGCTGTTCTCCCATTTCATCCCAATATAGGGGATAGTGACTCGTTCTATCGTAAAGCACCTCAAACGGTGCCATGCCAATGCTGACGGCACCCCTGAAACAAAATCCATAGATATGGGATCCCATTTCCACCCTAGAATAAAAAATTGATACAACTGGCCTGTCGGCCTTTGGTGCTAAGCTTTTACCTACTGGCACATTAAACACTGTGCTACATATTCAGCAATCTCTTTCTTCATACCACTCCACCAATAAGACTCTCGCAGATCCTTATACATTTTCATGCTATCGGGACGAACTGTGTGTAAAGATTTGTGGGCCTCTTCTAAGATGATCTTTCTAATATCAGTATCATCAAGAACACATAATCTAGAATGGAACCATAAAGCTTTGTCATCTATAATACAAAATTCCTCTCCCTAACCACTTTGTACTCTGACCATTACCTCTGCTAATTCCTGATCCTCCTTCTGAGCATCTTTAATCCTTTTCTGCAGAGTAGGCTACACCACTAAACTAGCAATACATGTATGAGGATCACTCTCGATCAACTCTATTCTAAGTCTCTCTAAATCCTTCATGATCAGATACTGAATCTCCATAGCTGCCAGCGTTGGTCCCATAGACTTTCTGCTCAACGCATCAGCTACCACATTTGCTTTTCCTAGGTGGTACCTGATAGTACAATCAGAATCTTTAATAAGTTCCAACCACGTTCTCTGCCTCATGTTAAGTTCCTTCTGAGTGAAAGAGTACTTTAAACTCTTATGGTCAAAGAAGATTTCGCATCGCTCGCAATGCAGGTAATGCCTCCAAATCTTCAATGCATATACTACTGTAACCAATTCAAAATCATAGGTAGGGTATTTCTTTTCATACTCTTTCAAATGCTTGGAAGCATACGCTACCACCCTACCATGCTGCATCAATACACAGTCAAGTCCCTTCAAGGACTCATCAATGTAGATAACACAACCCTCACCCCCTGACGAGATGATCAACACTGGTGTCGTGACAAGCCTTTGCTTCAATTCCAGGAACCTCTACTCATAGCTGTCATCCCATTCAAACCTGAAATTCTTCCTACTCAATCACATCAGAGGCCCTGATAACGCTGAGAATCCATCAACAAAATGGTGGCAATACCCAGTCAGCCCCAAGAAACTCTTAATCTCTTGGACATTCCTTAGTCTAACCCAATTCACTACTGCATCAATTTTACTAGGATCCATAGAAATTCCATCCCCTGAGATGAAATGCCCCAAAAACACAACCTTCTCGATCTAGAATTCACATTTGCTTAACTTGACATACAACTTCTTTTCTCTAAGCATCTGTAAAACCTGCCTCAAATGTGTCTCATGCTCCTTATAGCTCCTCGAATAAATTAGTACATCATCAATAAAACAAAAAAAAAACTGGTCTGAATATTGGTGGAAGATTCTATTCATCAAATCCATGAATATTGCAGGAGCATTCGTCAAACCAAACGGCATAATGAGGAATTCATAATGCCCATATTTGGTCCTAAAAGTTGTCTTCGAGACGTCTTGTGCTTTTACTTTCACCTGATAGTAGTCTGATCTGAGGTCAATCTTGGAATACACCCGTGTACCTTGGAGCTGGTCAAATAAATCATCTATACGGGGTAAAGGATACTTGTTCTTGATTGTCACCTTATTAATTTCCCTATAATCTATACACATCCTCATGGACTCGTTTTTCTTCATCACAAATAACATTAAAGCTCCCCACGGAGATACACTGGACCAAATTAATCCCTTATCAAGCAAATCTTGCATCTGATTCTTTAATTATGCCAACTCTGCTGGCACTATTCGGTAAAGTGCTTTAGAGATCGGTGCTGTACCTAGAAGGAGATCAATAGGAAAATCTACCTCACGATCAGGTGGCAAGCCGGGTAACTAATCTGGAAAAACATCTATAAAATCCTTTACTACTGGCGTACTAGTGAGCTTCAATTCATTCCTTGACATTTCCTTCACAAAGGCCACGAATCCCTAACAACCACTTAGGAGCAGTCTCCTTGCCTGAATAGCTGAAACTAACTAAGGCAGGGATTGCACACACGACCCTATAAACCTGAATTCTGGTCTTCTCGGAGGTCTGAATATTACTTCTTTCAAACGACAGTCTATGCTGGCGTAATTGGTTGCCAACCAGTTCATACCAAAAATTACATCGAACCCATGCATGTCTAATACTATCAAATCAGCGAGCAAAATTTTCCTCTGAATATCAACTGGACAGCCTAGGAGCACTTTACTACACCTCACTACTAACCCTATCAGTGTAGTTACTAACAGTTCAATGTCTAACAACTGTGTTTCTGGTCCACATAATGTAATACACTCTATAGACACAAACGAATGCCTGACTCTTGAAATAAACAATATAATAAATTTAAATGAAAACATGTTAATCATACATGTCACCACATTGTCGACTATCTTAGCATCCCCAGGCATCAAAGCATAGACCCTCTCTAGAGCTACATTTCTCTGCTAGCCACCACGGGGCCCTTGATAGCCTCCCCGGTACGATCTGGGAGCAGGAGCAGTATCTGGTGGTGTAGGGCAATCTTGCACCAGATGTGCCTGCCTACTGTAGTGATAGAAGAAAGCTCTCCTAACTTGACACTCTTCTAACCATCTCTTCCCACAAGTCTAATAGACAGGAAATTTCTGCACCTCCTGAACCTCATGACCTCCAGTCACCTGCCTCTGTCCTCTGCCATAGTTTCCTCTCCTCCACTGATCCTGCCTAGATCCCTGCTGGAAACCTGAAGGGGCAAATCTTCTTCTGTCCCTGCTCCTCTGCATCCATACGCTCACTAGCCTCGGCCAAAGCTGCTCTATCAACAAACTCACCAAAATCTAGTATCTTTAGCACTATCACCTGCTTGTATATGCCTCACCTCAATCCTCTTTCAAACTGTCTCACCTTCTTTACTTTATTATGAACAATATACTGAGTGAAGTGAGATAGCTTTATAAACCGCGCCGCATACTGTTGGACCGACTGCTATCCCTGCTTCAAATTTAGGAACTCTTCCATTTTAGCTTCCCTAACAGTGGTTGGGAAATATCTATCAAAGAATAATTCTTTAAATTAGTCGCATGTCATAACTATCAACGTCGTCCTCTGCTGTTCCAGAAGTCTCATAGCAATCCACCACCTCTCGGCCTCCCTTGTCAGTTTATAGGTGGTGAAAAGAACCCTTTGCCTATCCGTACACTGTAATAGTGCCAAAACTTTCTCAATCTCTTGCATCCAATTCTCGGTGGTTGCAGGATCAACTCCTCTTGAAAATGCTGGAGGATTCACCTTGGTAAATTTCTCTATCATGCACCCATGGCCTGCAAACGAGCCTCCATGCTCTCCGGAACTCCTAACAATCTCAGTCATAACTTGCTAAGCCACACTGCGTAATATCGCATCAAAATCAGCCCCGCCTACACTTGAGGGCTCTGCCCCATCACTACCACTAGCTTGGGCACTACCTCCTCCAGGGTCCATCCTAAAAAATAATAAACGTGATTTAGAGACCCTATCCTTATAATTTACGTGCCTAACATAGTCCCCTATCTTGACATCCTCATTTTATTTCTAGATCTAGTCCTACATTCTAGAAACACAACCTGGCAATAGTTTACTATGGTTTTCCTGAAATCGTCACCCCATGAAAAAACATTGAAACCATCACAGAAGTCCTGCCTCCAGATTGTAGAACAAAACCTTAAATCCTTTTCCTATATGCTGGTATCGTTTCCACTGCACTCTAAAGCCTACAGAACCTAACAACTTAGGCTCTGATACCAAACTGTAACGACTTGCTTATTTTACCATAATTTTTTCCATAATAATATCCAATATAATAATCATAGAAAATCATAATCAACCAAGACCCATGGATACTAGGGATATACCTGAAATGCAACACGGATACCTAAGTAGCAAGAAACATAAAATCATATACATATCAAATTACCAATCAACACAATACCAGAGTTTTACTAAAATTTTCATATATATACACGTACCCCAAAATATAAAAAAGTGGCCTCTAGGGTCACCACCCAAAAATCTATCAGACCCTAGCAAAATGACTTACCCTTCAAACAGGGTAGAACAACTAAACTCTAATGCTGCGAAGCTCTATCTGCTCTTCTATCTAGGGCTCCTGAAATATTTATATAGCTGGGGTGAGACACCTCTCAGTAAGGGAAATAAACTAATATATGCGTGTGGCAACATGAGTTTTTTCATGTTATACATATAACAGTACATAAATCATACTTGCTAAAACTATCGACAACATATATGGGAAAAACATATTTTACCATGACATGGTATAACATACTGAATTTATATACATATAAATCATGTCATATAACCATACATGGAAAACATCCTAGATGGATGGCTGACTTATGTCATGTCTTAACCCTACATGACTAGGTTGTGCGGCCCGAAGGCGAGACCTAGCAATGGCTCGTCGACCATGCTAGATCAACATAAGTCTGTAAGTACAATAGGTCTGCCCCTCTTGGTCCGAACATCAGAGGGACGCATGTGCTACAATAAATCACATCAACTACCGATCTCCAACTGCCCCTAATGGCAAGCGGTAGCACTAACATAAACATGATTGTGATCATATAACTATGATACCATGCTTCATGAAAGCCTAAACTAAGCCAACTAGGTTCTGATAACATATAATATATTTTCAAATAATGATACATGACTATTTCATAATAATATCTGTTATGTTAATATCTTCATAAAACTTTGCATAACATATCATATAAAATTTACGGCCCTTACATTGGCATTTTGTATCTTGTAAATCACTAACCTTATGCCGGTATAGCAAATCATAAAAACCTTCATCCCTTATGCCGATATTTCATATAAAATCTCGGCCCTTATGCCGACATATTGTATAAAATCCTCGGCCTTTACACCAACAAATCATATAAATTCCTTAGTTTGAAAAATCCCTGTATCATTTTAACATTTTTCTGAAAGCAATAATAACATACTTATTTTATAAACATAATATTTCATCATCATAATTTATATGCTAAATATTACTCATGCCACACAAAAGAGATAGTAATCTTATTTCTAATATTATACATGAAATCCATATTTCTGTTCAATAACATTATTTCCAACATAATTCTACAATATACATATTTATCTGAAATTAAATGCTGTAAAATAGTAAATACATTTTCATGATATCCTGACTTAGTTTATCTCCTTACTTGACTTCTGGAAAACCCCTAAAATGACTAGTCCTACACCCACAGGATTCCTTGTTCAACACTTCGTAAACAACATCGCCCCGAACAAAACTTCAGTATTTCTTCAAGTGCTACCTATTCTACAACTATAGGAAAACCATATACTCAACATAAAACCTTACCCTAAACTTGGGATGGAGTCCAAGTTAGCCCCACCAATGATCTATTCTAGTAGACTTGGAGAGAACTTCCCTAGGAGTAGCATGGCAGCTTCAAATTATTGATCTGACGAAGAACGGACCCAAAATCTTAGAGAGAAGGAGTGGATGACGAAAATGTAGTGAGAGAAAATGATGCTTGCAAGTTTATGTGCTGAAATTGGGATTTAGGGCTATTTATACACCCGCCCTTGTTGATGAGGCATGTCACTTTGTCGATGAGGACATTTGTCGATGAATGCTTATTCCTTATCGATGAAATTTAGAGCTGAAAATAGCTGCTCGGTATTTACTCATTGACGAGATGCGTGTCCCCGCCAATGATCCCATCAAGCGTGTTTGCGGACGAGACCTATGTTGAATTCCAATTACAATTTCTTTTCTCTCCACATTCTATCATTTAATTAATATAATTCACCAAGTCTCTACAGACCTAGTCGACCGAACTTTAGAAAATGGTCAACCGAGCCTGCCTTGGTCGACCGAACCGCGAATGGTTCAAAATTGCCCGAATATGGTTGACCAAATTCTTTGTTGAAAAACTCCACGGTTGACCGAAGCTCATAAAGTGGTTGACCGAACCCTTTGTACAATCAACCGAAACTCTCAGGTTTCTCAATTTTTCCCGAGTTTAAACAGGGGTTATTTTTTATTAACCTTACTTAAACATTACAAAAGTACCGAATAAGTCTCAAACGGTTACATTTTTTGGAGTGTCTATATATACTCCCTTATTTGGTTTAATTAGCACTGATAGCAAACATCATTAGCAACATATTTTCTGAATTTTTAAATACCCATTTTTCACAAACAAGCTTAGTACTTCCATTCTTACTTATCCTCCTTGTTGAAAATCATTTAATAAAAGTGGTTTAGAGATCATACTATAAGCTTACACTCTCATTGCTTGTATTTGATTTAGATTGATTTTATTGAGAGTAAGCTTTGAGTTTTCCCTTGTGATTTCGTTCATAAGTCATCTTTGGGAAAACTCTCTAGAGCTTGTGAGTCTTACATTATTGTTGTAAAACTCAAGAGCTCCTATTGTGTTTTTTTGTGAAATATTTTTACAAACTAATTTCAAATATCTCTTGTGTTTGTTTGAGATATTTGCTTGTGTGCTCAAGATCTTTGATACTGCAGCTTGTGATTAATATTGTTATCTGGATTCAAAGATCCTAACACATACACTCTCACATTATGATCGCTATACTTGCGTTTCATTGAGAGTAGTCATTTAATCTCCATCGAGTTTATCATATCCTATCATCTTGTAGTGTATTGATTATACTAGAACAAATTTGCTTATTGGAGAAGCACATATTTTTATACACAAAATTTGTATTTATTACTTGTTGTATTCCAAGCATGGCATGAAGGGGTGTTAATCCAACCTGGAATGATTGGTTGTAAAGGTTGAGGTCAACCATGCTTTAATTTTACCTGGTTGTATTAGGTGCCACTCCACCCTTTAAGTGAGCCGTAGTGGAATCCTTGTACTTGTGAGACAAGGCGGGGATGTAGGCACATTTGCTAAACCTCGATAACATATCTGGTGTTTTCTCTCTTTACTTGCTTTGTTGTGCATGCTTGAATATTTTACTTGCGCAATTTAAATTTCAGCTGCATTTATAAAGTCATTTCATTATCTGCTTTATATTGACCCTAGGTTGTTTATTACTACTGCTGAATAATTGACCTAAGGGATAAAAATTTTAAAATACCAATTCATGCCCCCCCCCCTTCTTGGGATTATAGTAAAGTCAACAAATACATTATATACACAGAGAGCGCATCACAAAAAGTTCCCAAGAACTAGCCCTAGCCTAATCTGAGTCAGTGGCACCCCTAACTTACCTATGACCTACTCTAAGGACCCTAAATGCTATCTAATCTACAATGTACAACCTATAGACTCAAAGAAGAAAGAAAAATAAGAATCAAAATTGGGTTGCCTCCCACAAACACTAAGTTTACCGTTTCCAACCAGACGTAGTGAAAGCTCATGTTGGATTCAACCGGGATCAATGATAATAACCTTGTCCACTAATCCCTCACTATCCCACCTCACACATGTCCAAGGCCTTCACTTTATACTAGAGGCCGAGTCACAAATAGCATATTTGTTCTCATACGGGTTCTCTAGGCCTGAAATGGAAGGGCTATTAAGCTGAATCATGATTGGGTTTGTGAGAGGATAATCGACCTTAACTTGGTTAAATGCGTCCATCTTGGACTCAACATTAGCTTTCTCCTTAGACTTGGGATTCGAGTGAAGAGTTGCATGATATGGCACTATAGGGATGTAGTGGGGCAATGCTCCATCATTGGAGAAGGTGGGTATCACGGGATTACTCACTAGGTTAGGGAAAGAAGGGTTGAATGGTTCAACCCTGGGCTCTATCTCCATCTTCTCCCTACCCATATTTATGTTCATTTTTTTCTCAACCTTGTTGTCTACCTCCCTACCACTTCTAATGGTGGTCACAACTTGGGTTTGCTTATGATATGTCAAATGGCTAGAAATTGGATCACTCTCTACCCCTTGTTGTCCTTTTGGGTCGATAAGGAACTGACTCGAAAATTGTCAATAAATCTAAAGATCAACCTTGATGCCCTTAAGGGCCTTCAGTTTTTCTCCTAGAAAGAATCATATTGGGGTTAAGGAGGATATGGACGTTGATATGATGAAGGTCTAGGGGCATATACGAAAGGATTTTGGGCATTTTGGTATAGGTGAGAAGGTGGAGTAGTAGGTGATACATGAGGTCTTTGTGCTTGAAAAGCCAGAGCTTGTGGCCTCTAGGAGAAGTAAGGATGTTGATTCCACTCACAATTGTATATATTTGAATATGGGTCATTAGATGGCCTTTCGTACCAACTATGGGTAGCTTTAACTTCCTCCTGCACAAACTTAGGTTGGGAAGGCGCATGGGAGCAATTGTAGCAAGTGTGTGAAGGATTGGAATAGATGGCGCACACCTTTGCATATGCTACTAGTTGTGGTTGCTGTCTTAAGGAAAAGAACTAGTCTAGCTTCTAAACTATTGTGTGTAGTGTGGGCACTAGGTCATGGCCTATGGCTAGCTCATAGACTCCCTTAGATCTATAAGTGGAAGATTGGGATGGTCTATGAGTAGAAAAACTATATTGCTAGGAATTCTCGACAAGGGTCTCAAGAAGAGTCCAAGCCTCATTCTCATGCTTTCTAAGGAAAGTATCTCCACATGATGCATCAACCATAGACCGATCACGCTCATCTAACCCCTTATAAAATGTTCAGTGCCACCCAGGGACTTGATGATGTACACTTGTATGCAGAACGTCCCTAAAGCACTCCCAAGTCTCAAAAAATTACTCACTGTCTATCTATGAGAAACTAGGGATGGCTCTCCTAAGTTGATTAGTCTTCCCAATTGGGAAGTACTTCTTTAAAAACTCATGCTACATGGTGGCCCAATTGGTCACCGCGTTTGGCTCTAAGGACGTTAGCCAATATTTGGCCTTATTCTTTAAAAAGAATAGGAAAAGCCTTAAGCAGAGGGTATCATCACCAAAGTTGGGTATACGAATGGTGGAGCAAATTTCGAGAAACTCATCAAGATGTTTATATGGATTTTCTTTTGAATTCCTATAGAAATTGGGAAGCATCGAGATGGTGGAAGCCCTAATTTCAAATTGCACCACCTCAACATCCGAGAACTGGATGCTTCTCGGATGCACGACGGCGAGGTGTACATGTAAGGAGTGAAATAGTCCTACAGAGGCCAAAGAGGTTGCTCCTCCGCCGCAGGTTGATGGAGGGCACGAGGGTCTGGATTTTGATTTTGATTAGGGTAAGCCAGAATCGGTTGACCTTCTCCATGACTTTAGGTTTGAAGGACTTAACTAACTCTGGACCTAAAAGTGGATTTCCTAACCAACCTTCAAGATTTCTCAATCTTGGGGTCTATAGGAACTAAGTTGTGGTCCATAGATTTCAAACCCAGCATACACACTTATAGCACAAAATCAAGACTTTAGTGTAACAAACAAAAAGAAAAATAAAATAAAAATAAAGAAAAAGAAAACAAAGAAATAATACTCCAAATTGGAAATCGGCTTATGACCGTGACCAAGTCCCCGACAACGACGCCAAAATTTGGTAGGCTCTACAAGGCTTGGGTCCTTAACTACCAAACATAATATTTATAGAACCTAACTAATCCCAAGTTCTATAGAAAGTGGGGGAAGTCGGGTGTCGATCCTCAAGGACTTAAAGCGCAATTATCAAACCACTTCCAAATCAGTTTATTATAACTTTGTGTAAAAGAAAAATAAAAAGGTGGTATTTTTCAAGGTGTTTTCTATCAACTACTTGAAAGCATGTAAATGAACGCATGTAATTTAACTTAACTCTACTCCTACAAACTAGTGCTCAATCATGAATCTGACCTAGGATGTTGTGTGCATAATCTAAGTTTAGTTAGTTTACTGTACTAAGCTAATCGAGAATCAACTAAATAGTCCAAGGAGCTATTCGATGGTATAAGGTAGCAAGGGTGCACCAAACATCTGGAGCATGGTCAGGAACTGGAGTATAATCTATCACAATGATCATGAGAAGCATGTAAAAAGATCAATATTTGTATTCAAATCATCTTTCACTAACTACTAAAGGTACAGCTAAATGATCATATAATCTACGTAGAAAGCACAAAAGCTTTGCCAGTTGTCATATGCCGTCAAACATGTCTTGCACAAACCAGAACATGTATTGAAATCTACTCTAACTAATCTACAATGGCTCTCAATGATGTCTTAAGTCTATCACTAACCTAAGAGAGGCCAAAAAGGAAACCTAAGCTCATTGTTGAAGCTACTATATATACCCATTAGGGTTTACAAGATTTAAAATTCAAAAATGGCAACTTCTGCAAGTATCTCGCAACATAGATCATCAGTTTCAACTAGGTCGCATTGATGTTCTTCCTCGATTGTGCCCTGGTTAGAGCTCCTGATAAAGCAGATATTTGAATTTGGCTCTTCATAACATAGTCATACAATCAGGTCTCATTGGTCGAATCGATGGTAGAGACTTGCAGGATCTCGAGCTTTAGGAAATCTTAGGAACTTAACTCTGTCGCCCGTAATGGTCTCTCTAGTTGATCATTTGATCGAGACTCTTAATAGTTCTGTCTTCAGTCAGCTTTAGTCTCTGGACTTAGTCGCCCTAGAGGCTCACTGTGTCGAGGACTTTATCGACTCTTGCAGTTGTTTTATTTCAAGCTTGAACCTTGGAGTCTGGAAGTGATGACTTGGTCACCCCATATGTTGCTGGTTGCACCACATGGTCGATCAAAATCTTTCCTTCCTTGAATGATTTGAGGCTCTAGGGACTTGGTTGATCATATGAGTTGAGCTTTAAGTCTTCCTAATTCTCTCTTGGCTTCTTGTAATGCCTAACTCCCTGGTTTTAACTTGTTTTCCCTGAGACACGAACAAACCTTGTAGAACTCCGAAAGATGATAGCAAAGGGTTACATACAAAATAAAGGAAGATAAACAAAGGTAAATGAGGGCCTAAAATAGTGCATTTTAGGGACTCATCAGTTTTCCTTTGTTGGCTTAATAAGGCTGAGAATCTTATTTTGATGATAACTAATCAGGGGCACTTAACATGTTTGGTTCTTATTTTGATGATAACTAATCAGGGGCACTTAACATGTTTGGTTATGTTAAGTTTCAGGGCTCAAATGCTTTCATATAGACCAAGATCAAGTGTTTGAAGAGATTGAAAGATGATTATGCTTAGAGACATGAGTAATGATGAAGCTAAAGTTAATTGAAGAATGAGCTCAATATAGACAACGAATGGAAGCCAATACAAGCAAACTTAGAGCTTAGAAATTTATAGTATATAAGATGTCTCATGTAAGTACTTCACGATTTCAATATGGATTTTTGAAGCTCTTAGGAACTATAGTTGACCTAAAAACTTGTTTTTGAAACCATGGAAAGTATCTTTAAAAAGTCTCATTTAAGTTTTCCAAGATTAAAAGTTAAATTTTTGGAATCAAAGTTTTTTAAAATCATAAGTTGCAATTAGGACAGGTGATTGATGGATATTCATCAGGCAATTGGCATTTTTATGCTGACAATAATAAGTAAATAGAGCCAAGATAGGCGACTGACACTTTAGGTCATAGTTGACTGACTCAACACTGTGTTTTCAAAATGTGCTAAACTTAAAAGGCACGGGTGACTGACCATCAGATCATAGTCGATTGAAGTTCTTGTTTTAACTTTTAAATAGCGAGGGAAAGTTTCCAAAACTAATTTCTTAACTCTCAAACTTGGAGAAAACTTAGGAAATATGGCAAGTAACTTGGGGACAATGGTAATATGCTTTATTACTCTATAAATACTTGTTATTTTCCATAAATTATATACAACAAGCAAGCACATACAAATTACAAATTCAAAGTTCTCCTGCTAAAATATTTCTGAAGAAAAGTTGTGTTTTTGCTGAAACAATTCACAGTTTTCTAATCTTTTCTACTGCAAATTTCAATTCAAATCAAAACCCTAGTGATATTCAATTGAGCTTAACTTTTCTATATTTCTTATTGCTGAATTATATTTTATTTCAATTGTACAAACCTGCTCCAACTAAAAGTTTTACTTGTACGAACAAAAGTTGCTCTTTGTTTCTTGTTTTTTTTATGATTCAAGATTGTTGGATTGTCGCCTAGCGAGAGGGGATTCTCAGAGAGGCGAACTCCACCTTTGATGGAGAGAGGTTGTAACTTCACCTGGTAACGAAGTTGGGAAAGGAAAACCCTTATAGTGTGTTGCTTGGGGCAAGGACGTAGGCTTCTGCACGAACCTTGTAAAAATTTGGTCTTCAGCTCTTCTTCCCTAATCTCTTTACTTTATTGCAAGTTTATAATTTGTGTGTATGTTTATTGAGAACTTGCTGCATATTGGAAGTTACTAAAATACTGATTTTGGTTCTTATTGGAAATCAAGAAATGATATTTTTTATCATTGATTTGTTTAACAAACTAAGAGTAAAATTGAATACTGATTTTTGAATATCACAATTGAAGTTAATTTGTTATTCCATTGAAGAAAAGTTATAGGCTTTATAAAATCAAATCTTTGAAATTATTTTTGATATTGTTAATATTCATTGTTGAAAAACAATTTTTGATTCTGAATATTGAAGTTTTGAGATTGATATTTGTTATTAGAATTTAATAGCTAGTATTTAATATCATTAATTTATAATAGATTAATTTTGGATTGAATAAAGGATTGTTAACTGAAGTTGTAAGGTTGCTAATTGTGTGGTCATTGGAAATAAAATTAAAAAAGGTAATACTTAAAGGTATTTGCAAACATAAGTTACAAAGAAATTTTAAAAACTCAATTCACCCCCCTCTTGAGAGTGTACCTAAATTCTCAACCTTGATGATTACCCACGCCATTTCCTTATCCATGTCTCTGGCACCTTTAAATGGGCATGTGAATCGAAGATGCCTTTTTCCTTCATCAAATAAGCATGTTTTGTATATATGTGGATTATTATACCTATTCACCCTATTTTTACTGGATAAGGCATGAAGATTGCTATGGGATTTATCACATGTTTTTGAACCCTTTTGAAAGAAATATTTTGTTTTACTCATAAGGGTTTAACATTCTTTTTATTTTTAGCCTTCACTCTAGAGTCTTCTTCCAAGCAGATAATTTTCAATATTTTTTCAATCTTTCTCTTTTCAAGGATGGCATGATAATCTTTTAATTTTTCTAATTTCTTTGCCATCCTCTTTTTGTCATTTTTTAGAAATGTTTTCTTCTTAGACATCCTAACTAAAAACTTATGAGCATTAATGAATTTCTTTTGCGGCTTCTCATAAGTTGTCATGCTTCCAATATTAGATGCTCATGATTCAACGCAAGATGTAACACAAAGATTATCATAAGAATCAAAAAATGTAACATCAACTGAATTATCACCAGAAACAATAGATGATTCATCATAAAATATATCATTGGATACGACACAAGAATCATCACAATAAACATCATATGAATTATTTAATAAAGGAGATTGAGATATGTATACCTCCTTCTCGATTAAAGCACTTGCCCATGATTCACCACTTCCAGATTGTTTGAACATGATTCTTCAGAAATGGTGGTTTCTTGTTCCTTAGACACTCCATAACTCTTTTCTAACTCCTCTCATATATCTCTTGCGCATTTACATGCCACAATTTCACATAAAATATTATAATCTAAAGTACAATATAATAAGTCCATGGCATGTGAATTTGCATGCATTAAATTAATATCATTTTCATTTACAGACATACAAATTCCCTTGACAATCACCTGCCAAGCTCGCCAATTCTTAGATTTTATAAATATGCTCATTCGTTGTTTATATGAGGTGTAATCAACACCACAAAATAGCGGAGGCCTAGTAACTGACTGTCCCTCCCTAAATGGGGATACACCAATAAGAGTCATTGCGATATTTAATAAAAGTAGTTAAGCTTATTGCAATCATGCTCTGATACCAATTGTTGTGAATGATGTATTCCTAAAAGGGGGGTGAATTGGAAATTTAAAATTTTTCTAGGGTTAAATTCAAATTACAAATAGTATTGCACAACCTAAGGTCTTTCTAACCAGTTACCAATTCCACGGATATTCAAAGCATGTATGTAAGACAATTAAAGCAATAAATAATTAAGCATACATGTACAGAAATTAAAGTTCAGAAAATAAAGAGTATAGGGAATGAGAGTGACACCGTATTTTTATCGAGGTTCGGTCAAACCACCCTACGTATTCAAGCTAACCAGCAAGAGGATTCCACTAAATGCTCACTTAATTAGGAAAAGCAATGCCGTTTACACTCTCCTTACGGGGTGGAGACTCCCCAGCTCAAATTATGGGGCTGAACGACAACCAATCCTCTTTACAAGGCGGAGACACCTCAGATCAATTACTAGGCTAAGCCAAACTGTGCACACCTTACAAGATTGTGTAAATCCTAACTCACCTAACTGGGTTCAATCCAAATCAGGACTCTTCATAGGTCGAGTCTCCTTTTTCAGGCCACCCTTGGAATACAACTAATAATGTTTTTGTACAAAATAAAATGCTTCTCAAAAGCAGGGTTTGTACACAATGAAGCTCTAAAATGCATTCACACGAGATATGAATTAAACCTCAAGTGAGTATGGGTGTTTCCTCAGTGTAATCTTTGAATAACATATATATGATGAGTGCTCCAAGATTTAGACCCTAACAAATATTTCTCAAAAAAATTTTCAATAAAAGTGTAGGAGAACCTAGGGATTTTGCTCTCAACTAATATTTGCTCAAATATATATATATATATATATATATATATATATGATCTTTGATTTAAAAAATAGAGTATGCAATAAATACTTCAAAGATCTTCAAATTCTCAATAAATGTCTCCAAAAATATTTTTCAAAATAAAGTATTGGAGATTTTAGAGTTTAGCTCAAAAATGGATTCTTGCAACAAAAGCAAGATCACTTTATGAATCTTGCAATGGAAATGCAAAAAGATTCACAAGCTACAAAAGTTTTCCTTAAAAATAGTTTTCAAGAAAATATATGGGAGAAAACCAAGATTTACTCTCAAGAAAAGATTTTCAAAAACGGAAGAGTGGAAGAGAGTAAATGCTTTTGATGATATTATGAATGCTCAAAATAAAATGCGCTCTTGTAAAATGATTTTTTCAAAGAAATGGGAGTAAGAGAGTATAATAAAGCACAAATTATTTAAAGAGTACTTTCAATATGAGCATTAGTTAAAAAAAAAAGTTATGATTGGCTATTTATAGACATCTTGAAAAATATGATCGTTTGGGACCTATTAGTCATTTACATATTTTTTAAATTCAAATTTAATGATGTTTTTCGGCTTAAAATAAGTCAAACCCAAGAGGTTTGGTCGACTAGGGAAGGTCTCGGTCGGCTTACCTTGAGCAATTTTCCAAACCTTCGTAGGCTCGGACGACTAGGCTTAAGGTCGGTCTGCCGGGCTTTGAATGTCGGTCTACTAAGGCTCATTTTAGTTCAAGTTTGCCGACCCTTTGACTTTGGTCAAAATTGTAGGTTGGCCGACTAAGCTCTTCAAGCTTAAAACATGTCAGTCGAGAGACTTTGTCAAAATAGGCCAAACAATAGGTTTGGTCGGCTGGTGCCTCTAAGGCCTTCGTGAGGCTGGTCGACGGCCCAAATAAGACAAGCTGGTCGATTGAGCCTTTTAGGCTTAACAACAGTCAGTTGACTGAGACCTTTGAAAATTCAAGATTTAGCCCAAATTTTGATTAGAAAAACGTTTTAAAAACCTTTGTATGATTAGGCATTTTAGAAAAAAGGTTTTTCATGATAGTGTTGCTCCTCTATGGTCAGTCTATGGTCCTGTGTTTGAGCTTGGCATTCATATCATGCATTACATGCATTATTACAAAACCAATCTAAATGCAATTACAATTTAAAACAGTCATCTTCTTTATTTTGCTCTTCACTTTTCCATGGAGTACGCCAGATGATGTTGGTTTTTAAGTCCTTCATGGCTTCCATTTATCCTCTTCTATGTGTGTGTTCTGAATTATTGACTTGTTCAAATACTAGGAACACACATTAGATGTAGGTGTTTTGTCAGCATCAAAATAGGGATCGAATTCAAAAGATCAACACTCTTAGGAATGGAGGGAAATGCATTTTAAATTTGAATTTGAAAATTCAAATTTGAAAATAACCACCAATAATTGCCACCTTTTAATTGCCAATGTTGGAGGTTGACATTTGGCATAAGGACACATGGTTGGCCTCAAATCTCAAACCAATCGCATGAAGACATGTCAACAAATCAAATTTCAGTGCAGCCAATCAACTGTCTTAGGGGCTTTCCAACGACTATTTTTGCAGTGGGCCGATCAATGGCTCAAAAAGGCTAGTCGACTACCTCAAGGTTGTTTTTCTTTTTTATTTTTATTTTCTTCCCATTTTTCACATATTGAAAAGATCTTACTTTTAAAAGGTAAAAAATTACTATCAACGATTGTCCCTCTTTCACCAACATTTTAGGTATAAAATGTTAAAAAAAGATAGAGATGCCATTTTTTGTTTATCTTCACAACGAAATATATTATTATTTAAGCTAACCTCTGTAATCCCCATCATTACTTGATCTAACCTTTGGTTATGTATTTTAGTTGCTTTCATGAAAACTTTCATTTCTTACAATCTTCTCTAAGAACTTGCATCATTTTACGGCATATGCTGTCAAACAAAACACAAATTTCTTGAAGGATGTTGAAAAGGTCTTTGGAAAAGCTTTTTTTGGAAATGGGCAAAGGACGATTATGGTAGTATAAGACCTTTATTGATTGCATTTGGAAAACACTTTGAGTTCTTCAATTCCTTCATGATAAGAAATATAAAGTTTTTTTTATCTTTTATCTTTGAAAAAACTTCCAAAAACTGCCTGAATGTTAATTTCTAATCTTAGTTGAAAATGAATTGATTAACTTTCCTTGGGCAAACTCTTCCTTATGTATTAATTGTTCCAAAATCTTCACTTTCTTGCAATTTAACTCATTTCAACCCAAATTTATGGCTACTTGGGTTGACCCCATCATTTCATTCAATAGGCTGCCTATGTATCTTATTTTTTAGAATTAAATCCATCTATAGTTCAAATGTAATTAAATTTTTTTTATTTTCATTTTTTATTTTTATTTTTAAATTCTTTTAAAGTCACAAAATATTCAAAGATTTGAGACAAAGATAGAGAGAAATTGCACTTTATTGATCAAAATAAATGGTACATCATCTTGGATACAAATGTAAACTTTAAGGATACAACTTTTTAATTACATTCAAGTACATGGTTGATTTGTAACTCCATTATCCATATCAACTGAGATTGAAAAGTAAGGTGAACTCCCAAGAGGGGGGGTGAATTGGGTTTTTAAAATTTCTTTACTTCATTTAAATTCCTTAGTTGAATTTTACTTTCAACAGTATTTACTTTCAGCAAGTAATCAACCTTTATCAATCACGTAATTTATATACTATTAATCTAGTTGAATCAATAAATAATCTCAAGTTCAAATCTTTGACGTGTAGGAACAACTTGATCAATTTCAAGAATCAATTTTAAAATAGTTTAGAAATCAATATCAGATTTTAAACTTAACTAAGAAATTATTCCTTTACTACAATTAGTGAAATATGATTCTCAAAGATTTGATTTTTGAAAACAATTCAAAGTACCTTTTTGATGTTTGAATATTCAAAAAATCAAAGCTTTGATGAATTTATCAAACCAACCAATAAGTTATTTTATGTTGAGTTTAGATATGCTTCAAAATCAAGGTTCCAGCATTCCCTAAAGTTTAGCAAGATATAAATATCATACACGCATATAATATCTTTTATAGAAATTTAAAGAGAGTAGGGAGAAGAGTCAAGAACTAGATTTTTTACAAGGTTTAGTCTGCAACCTACGTCCTCGTCCCATGCAACTACTGTTAGGATTTTCCTTTCTAACTTTCTTACTAGGCCAAGTTACAACCTCTCCTTATTAGGTGGAGACCCCTCTCTAACAAGAATTCCCCTTCTCGTTAGCCAACGATTCAATAACCCTGAATCACCAGACAAAATAACAAGAGAAAATAAGAAACAATCTTGCGTATAAGAAGAACTCTCAATAAGAGCAGATTAGTACAATTGAATATCAATATACTTCAATCAAAATTAATATAGAAAGATGAAGCTTACGTAATTACAACCAGGATTTTTTCTTTGATTGAATAACTCAGTAAAAGAGTAAAGAACCATGAGCTTTTCTCAGCACAAAACATAGCAGGTATTTCAGCAAGAGTATTAGCAAGATAGCTTTGAAGAGTAGAAAGAATTTAGCTTGATTGCTGCTTGTAGGTATATTTAATCTTTAAGTTTAACATGTATTTATAGATATAGAAAGTTAATTTTCGTATTCCCCAAGTTTCTTGCAGTGTTTCCCAAGTTTTCACAAAGTTTGGGGGCCAAGTAATCCAATTTGGAAACTTTCCCTCGCTATTTTAAATTTAAAAAACCGAAGGTCAGTCGACTGAGACTATTGCCGTTAGTAGCCTAATCTTTTATAAAACATCAAATTTTGACAGTCAGTGTAGTCTCAGTCGCTTGAGCTTTTACAGTTCAGTATATTTCAAAAGTCTGTACTGAGTCAGTCGCATAATTCTATTCTGTTTGCTTAAATTTTTCAGCATAATTAAGTCAGTCAACTAATGAAACACTATCAGTCGCTTGATCTTACAATTTTCAGAAATTTCCAAAAACTTTTAATTTAATATTTAATCTTGGAAAACTTAATTTAGCCTTTAAAACATTTTCTAAGGTGTTCAAAAATAGGTCTCTAAGTCCAGAATGATTCCTAAGAGCTTCAACCATTTATATTGAATTTAAAGAAGTACTTACATGAGATTTTATAACTTATACACTCTAAACCCTAAGTTTTCATGATTTTGCTTCCTTTCTTTGAGTCTATCTTGACTTTTCCTTCAAAACACTTTAGCTTTATTAGATTTTCTATCTTTGAATCCAAGCTTTTAATGAACTTGTTAAGAACTTGATCTTGTATTCACATACTCGAGTCTTGAAACATCACTTAACCAAATATGTTAAGTTCCTTTGATTTTTTGTCATCATAGTAAGATTTGTAAGCCTTGTTAGGCCAACAATCTCTCCATTTTTTATGATGACAAACAAGGAGCAAAAAAAAGAATGAGTTAGCCTTAAAAAGGCCTCCCATTACAACAAGCATCAGCTTAACAATATTCATATATCATGAAGGCATACTAGTCAATGTATATGTCAAAGATCAATGTCAATATCATGCTCAGTTATCAAGATTAATTTTAATATTATGCTCACATTGTTCAATGTATTGTTGAGCCACTATTTAGCAAGTAATTGTCAAATTTATATGCTATGTCAATTTCAAATTTAATGCTTAGTTTTTCTTGTCTCAGTTTTGGTCAAAAAAATTTTCCCTCTTTTGGCATCAATAAAAAAGAGAGGTGTGACAATAAACACATATAATTCAAAACATAAAGTAGTTATCAGCACAAAAACATAGAATAAAATTCATCATGTTGTAATCAAGGAGTCCAAAAGCAACATGAGAAACATCTAAGAAGTACAAAGCAAATGTCTGACATACAAATTGCAACAAAAATATCTAAGCATATGTAGCTATATCTCAATCTTCAGGTCCTTCTTCTTCTTCATCATCTCTTTCTTCTTCAGTGTCTACTTTACTTATCTCCATTGGATCTTTTCCTTGTGAAGAACGAGCTAAATGTTGTTCAATATGACCAAGCTGTTAATCCAATAAAGAATAGTTAACTTGAAGAGCAGCAAAGTTGTCCTGAAGGTAAGTTAAAAACCAAGATGGTGCATCAACAATTGGAGGAGCAAGGTGCTAATCTGGTTGTGGAACTAGTTGTTGTTGTTCCTGAGCATGTAGGCATCTATGATTAAACTTAGGAAACCAACCTTGATCATGTTTTTAATAACCCATTTACTTAAGTGTAGTAGAGGTGAAAATATCATAATGGGTACGCTTGATGAACATGTCAGATGGAGAGGTTATATTAAGATGAGAAAACATGAGGTTCAGAATTCCTCCATAAGGAAGAATGACTCAATGGGCTTCTGTGTAAGAGATCATCCATGTGAGAATCAAGCTTGATAAATCAAGCTTCTTCTCTTTCAGTAAGCACCATATGACAAAGCAGCCCAAATATGACATGTAATCATGAGAACCAACTGGAGGCAAGATGTTGCATATGATTAGCTTCTATAGGATCTATGCCTAAAGGTTTAGTTTCATATATAGTAGAGGATGTCCAAAATAGTCTGGTTCCACAGTCTTGATTAGTGGCAAAAATTCTTTAGGGGCGAAACCTTGTTCCATGATCCAAGATTGTTCAGATGCTGGACATTCAAAATCACCTTGTCGAATATTGAGAATCGTTGCCAAGGTTTGTGGAGTGAGAGCAATATATTTTTGCATGATTTGGGTAGTGATTATCGTTTTTCCTTTAACCATATTAGTATAGAAAATCTTAACCAAGTTCGGATAGAGTCCTTTGGCTTGATAAGTAATAAACTTCTTCCATCCTAAATGTCTAATCATGGTTAAAATGTTGGGAACTTCTTCTTCAAAAAACATTGTGTCTAGAACCTTTTTTAGAATAGGATCAATTGAACGAATATGCTCTCTGTATAGCAGCTTTGCATGAGGAGTTATAAGCCATTGCTCGATATTGTTGTCATCATTTCCCGAAGTAGAACTACAATTTGACGTTTTTTTTGTTCTTTGAATTTTGAAGAAAATGAATGGTGAAACACTAGAATGGTGTAGAGAGATATTCTTTGAAGTTTAAATGAAGGATTTTGGGGGATCAAGGCACTTGGGATCAAAGGAGAATAGGTAGAGGAGAAGAGAGAAACAGCGTCAAGTGTTTGGGAGGCTAAAAAGTTAGGGTTTTGTGCACTTTAGGTTTTTAAATCGCTGTCAGTTAGTCGACTGAAGGCGAGGGCCAGTTGACTGACAATTTAGTGCATTTAAATTTTACACAAATAGTAGCGAGTCAGTCAACTGAGGCTCAGAGGATCAGTCGCCTGACCTTACTTGCCTTTCAATATTTTCTTGGCTATGCAACCACTTTTCTCTTTAAACAACTTCTCTACTATGTAACAATCATAGTTCTCTTCTTATAGATATAAATCTATCTTTTGGAAGAGGTTTGGTAAAAATATCTGCCCATTGGTCACTTGTATTCACAAACTCCAAAATATTGTCTTCTTTTTGCACATGATATCTTAAGAAATGATGCCTTATATGTATATGTTTGGATCTTAAGTGTGATAAGGGATTTTTAGAGATATTGGTGATGCTGGCATTATCACACTTTATAGGTATAACTGAATATTCCAACTTGAAATCTTTTAATTGTTACTCCATGTATAAAGTTTGTGCATGACAGCTCTCTTCTGCCACATACTTAGCTTCAGTAGTAGACAAAACTACTGAATTTTGTTTCTTAGAGAACCAAAACACAAGAGATCTTCTTAGAAAGTGGCATGTACCACTTGTGCTTTTTCTATCAATTTTACATCCAGCATAATCAGCATCCAAATAGCTAATCATCTCAAAGCCAGTGTCCTTAGGATACCATAGACCTAAGTCAACAGTACCTGTTAAATATCTTAAGACTCTTTTGATGGTTATTTGGTGAGATTCCTTAGGGGCTGCCTAAAACCAAGCACACATGCATACACTAAACATTATGTCTGGTCTACTAGATGTTAAATATAGTATACTTCCTATCATGCCTCAATAATACTTCATATCTACCGGTTTTCCTTTTTCATCCCTGTCAAGATTTATAGACGTACTCATTGAGGTTCCTATTGGTTTCTACTTTTCATATCAAACTTCCTAAGCATATCCTTTATATATTTTGATTGATTTATGAAGGTTCCATTTTTATCTTGCTTAATTTGAAGTCCTAGGAATTAATTCTTCCATCATACTCATTTCAAATTCATCTTGCATACACTGTGCAAAGTCTTCACATAGATCTTCATTTGTAGCACCAAAAATTATATCATCCACATAGATTTGAATAATAAGCATATCTTCATTGTTAGATTTAATAAACAATGTACTGTCTACTTTTCCTCTAGAAAAGCCATTATCCAATAGAAATCCACTCAACTTTTTATACCAAGCTCTAGGAGCTTGTTTTAGTCTGTATAGTGCTTTTGTTAGTCTAAAAATATGATTAGGGTTGTGAGTGTCCTCAAAACCTAGAGGTTGTTTAACATAGACTTCTTCATTTGTAAATCCATTTAAGAATACACTCTTCATATCCATTTGATAGAGTTTGAATTCTTTGTGAGAAGCATAGGCTAATAACATTCTTACGGCTTCTATTCTAGCTACGGGAGCAAAGATCTCATCATAGTCTATTCCTTCTTCTTGATTATATCCTTGAGCCACAAGTCTAGATTTATTATGTACTACTATACCGTTTTCATCCTTTTTATTCCTAAATACCCATTTCGTTCCAATTACTGAATGATTAGTGGTCTAGGAACTAAATTCCATACTTTGTTTCTTTCAAACTGATTTAATTCTTCTTACATAGCTACTATCCAAGAATCATCACTTAAAGCTTCTTTTATATTCTTAGGTTCCTCTTGAGATAGAAATGCCTAATGATTGCACAGATTTTTCAATGAGGATCTAGTGGACACACCGCTTGAAGGCTCACCAATGATTTGGTCTTTTGGATGATTTCTTAGAAACTTCCATTCTCTAGGTAGTTCAGATTTATTTGTAGGTCCATCATTTGATTCATTGTTCACATCTTTTTTTTTTTTTTTAATTTCTAGGTCTTCTAGTTGTTGTACTGTTTCAGCTTCCTCAATATCATTTTAGTGAATGGATTTTCCTCATCAAAGGCTACGTGTATTGATTCTATGATTGTGAGTGTTTTTTTGTTGTAGATTCTAAATGCCTTACCTTTTTATGCATACCCTGAGAATATTCCTTCGTCTAATTTAGCATCCTAAGTCTTCTTTATCATTTAGTACATAACACTTACATCCAAATACATGAAAATAAGATATGTTAGGTATTCTACCTTTCAAAAGTTCATAGGGAATCTTATCTAGGCTTGATCTTATGGAAACTATATTCATCATATAACATGCGATCTTTACTGCTTCAGCCCAAAAATACTTAGGTAATTTATGCTCACTAAGCACGGTCCTAACCATTTCTTGAAAAGACCTATTTTCCCTTTAACAACTCCATTTTATTGTAGAATTCGAGGTACTGAAAAATTGTGATTTATTCCATGTTTATGACAAAGTTTATCCTTCTCTATTTTTAAATTCTCTTCCTTGATCACTTTTGATATTTTGAACTCTATACCCCTTTTCATTTTGGAGTCTCTTGCATAAGTTGATTAACATCTTGGAAGTTTCATCTTTGGAGGCTAAGAAGAGTATCTTGCTAAACCTAGAGTGTCATCAACAATGTTGAAAGCATATTACTTTCTTCCTAGAATTTGTGTTCTAGTAGGGCCAAATAAATCTACGTGAATAAGTTCTAAGGGCCAACTAGTGGAAATGTGCTTCTTCTTTTTAAAACTCGTCTTAGTTTGCTTTCCGAGCTGACAAGTGTCACAAATTTTGTCTTTTACAAACTTTGTGCTAGGTAGACCTTTGACTAAGTTCTTTTTGGCTAATTTAGATAACAAGTCCATACTAGCGTGTCCTAGTATTCTATGCTACAGTCAGCTAGATTCATTTATGGCTATTAAACATGTGATTTCTTGAGATTTTAGATTTTCAAAGTTTATACAAAACATATTATCAACTCTATTTGTTGTGAATAAGATATCACAATTTTCCCTATTTTCAACTATGTATTTGTCTTGTTTAAAAATTACATCAACGCCTTTATCACTTAATTGACTAATGCTAAGTAAATTGTGTTTTAACCCATCTACAAGTAAAACATCATCAATGGTTAAGGAGGGTTTTTTACCTACTTTTCCGATACCGATAATTTTACCTTTAGCATTGTCGCCGAAGGTGACATATCCACCATCTTTTTGCATTAGTGTCGTAAATTTTGATTTTTCTCCAGTCATATGTCTTGAACACCCACTATCCAAGTACCATTTGTCTTTTGATGGAGTGGTCCTAAAGCATACCTATCAGAAGGGTTCAAGGTGTTACCTTTTTGTACCCAAACTTTCTTAGGAATTTTTATTTCAGGTTTATTTTCAGTTTTGACTCTCCATACATTCTTGATTTTGACATTTTTCCTTTTAAATTGACATTCAAACTTTAAACATCCCTTTTTCTTACACAAGAAGCTAGTAGTATGTTCATAAGCATTTGTGGAAGATGTGCTAGCATAATATTTTGATTCTTTTACGAAGTATCCTATATAAAGATTCTTGTTCTTCTTGTTTTCAACTCCATTGTATCCAATTCCTTCTTATCTAATGACATTCTTTGTGTTCCAACCAGATTTTCAAAATTTTCCTTCCCTCTTATGAAACTGTAGATGATTTTGTCTTTATCCTCAATTTTACTTTTAAGTTTACTCAATTCTAAATCCTTCTTACTTTCACCATTTACTTGCAACTTTACTAGGTCTTGAGACATCTCATTTATTTTATCCATAATATCATTAATGTGTAAGTCTTTTTCTTTTTCAACTGATTTTGAAGTCTCAAGTTGATTTTTTAGTATTTCATTTTGTTCTTTCAAAGCTAAGTTTCTTTTGGTTACTCTTATGAACCTTTTATGCAAAGTAAATAGTTCAATCTAAATTTCTCTATCTAAAGGCATGCTTTCACATGAGTCACTACACGATTCGTCACTAGATTCTTCAGATGAACTAGTGTAGGAATTTACCTCAATATATTTAGCCATGAAGCAGAGATTTGCCACATCTCAATCACTTGATTTGGTTTATGATTTGCTTGAGCTTGTGTCATCCCATGTAGTAGCTTTCATCGCCTTTTTCTTCTTCATCTTGGTCTCTTTCTTAAGCTGTGGAAAATCAAGTTCTATATGCCCAACCTTTTTGTAGTTATAACATGTAGGAGGTTCATTCTTGGTTTCCTTTTTGCTTGTTTCTCCTTTATCAGATTTTAAGCCTCTGAATTTTCGAGTAAATTTGTTATTTTTCTTGAAGAATTTTCCAAGTCTCCTAGTAATTAAGGCTATATCATCATCGTCTAATTCATTGTCTTCTTCTTCACTAGAGCTTTATTTTGTAGCCTTAAGAGCTATTGATTTCTTGTTTTTGTTACCTTCATAATTTCTTTCATTGATTGTCATCTCGTATGTGAGAAGTGAACCTATTAATTCATCTAGGTAGGTATTTTACAAGTTCCTTCCATTATTGCAATGGTCTTAGGTTCCCAAATAGGCGGAAGTCCTCTAACAATTTTTCAAATCATTTCATAGGTAGAGTAGTTTTTCCCTAATGCATTAAGAGAGCTTATAATATTGGTGAACCTAGCGTACATACTAGTGATAGTTTCATTAGGATTCATCTTAAATGTTTCATATTCGCTCGTGAGCATATCAATTCTACTATCTCTTACATCAATCTTTCCTTTATAAGTTACTTCAAGTTTATCCCAAATTTCTTTAGCTAAATTGTATCCCATAATTCTATTGAACTCATTTACATCTAAGGCACAATATAGTGCATTCATAGCACTAGAGTTTACTTGCAGCATCTTTAAGTCATTATCTATCATCTATTTTTATTCTTTTGGTATTTCTTTATCATCAACAGTTTTGGTAGAGACGAGGTTACAATGTGTGACAACTTTCCAAACTTTCCAATCCATGGTTTGCAGGTATTTTCTCATTCATTGTTTCCAAAAGGTGTAGTTAACTCCGCAGAAGACTAGTGGTCTAGAGGAGGATTGACCCTCAGCAAAAAGAGATACACCTAGGTGTGCTATAGAGATCTTTATGTAGCTTCTAGTTTAAGATTTACTACAACCTACGCTATGATACCAATTGAAAAGTAAGATGAACTCCCAAGAGGGGGGTGAATTGGGTTTTTAAAATCTCTTTACCTTATTTAAATTCCTTAGTTGAATCTTACATTCAGTAGTATTTACTTTCAACAAGTAATCAACCTTTATCAATCATGAAATTTCTAGTTAAATCAATATTTAATCTTATGTTCAAATCTTTGATGTGTAGGCACCGCTTGATCAATTTCAAAAATCAATTTTAAAATAGTTTAGAAATCAATATCAAATTTTGAACTTAACACGAAATTTATTCCTTTACTACAATCAATGAAATATGATTCTCAAAGATTTGATTTTTGAAGACAATTCAAAGTACCTTTCTAATGTTTCAATATTAAAAAAAATCAAAACTTTGATGATATTATCAAACCAACCAATAAGTTATTTTATGCTGAGTTTATTTATGCTTCAAAATCAAGATTCTAGCAATCCCCAAAGTTTACAAAGATATAACGATCATACACACATATAATATCTTTTACTGAAATTTAAAGAGAGTAGGAAGGAGAACTGAGAACTGGATTTTTTACAACGTTCGGCCTACAACCTACGTCCTTGCCCCAAGCAATCGCTATGAGGTTTTTCCTTTCCAACTTTCTTACTAGGCAAAGTTACAACCTCTCCTTATCAGATGGAGACCCCTCTCTAACAATAATTCCCCTTCTCGTTAGCCAACGATTCAACAACCCTAAATCGTCAAACAAAATAACAAGAGAAAACAAGAAACAATATTGTGTACAAGAAGACCTCTCAACAAGAGTATATTAGTACAATTGAATACCAATATACTTCAATCAAAATTAATATAAAAAGATGAAGCTCAAGTAATTATCACCGAGATTTTTTTTTTTGATTGAATAACTCAGTAAAAGAGTAAAGAACCGTGAGCTTTTCTTAGCACAAAACATAATAGGCATTTTAGCAAGAGTATTAGCAAGATAGCTTTGAAGAGTAGAAAGAATTTAGCTTGATTTCTGCTTGAAGGTATATTTAATCTTTAAGTTTAACATGTATTTATAGATATAAAAAGTTAATTTTCGTATTCCCCAAGTTTCTTGCAGTGTTTCCCAAGTTTTCACAAAGTTTGCGGACCAGGCAATCCAATTTGGAAACTTTCCCTCGTTGTTTTACATATGAAAAACCGAAGGTCAGTTGACTGAGAGTATCGGGGTTAGTCACTTGATCTTTTATAGATCAGCAAATTTTGAAAGTCAGTGTAGTGTCAGTCGTTTGATGCTAAATGGTCAATTGCTTGAGCTTTTACAATTCTTTATATTTCAAATATCAGTACTAAGTTAGTCGCCTGAGTCTGGGAGACCAATCATCTTATTCTATTTTGTTTGCTTAAATTTTTCAGCGTAATTAAGTCAGTCAACTGATGAAACACTATCAGTCGCCGGATCTTACAATTTTCAAAAATTTCCAAAATCTTTTATTTTAATCTTTAATCTTGGAAAACTTAATTTAGTCTTTAAAACATTTTTTGAGGTGTTCAAAAATAGGTCTCTAAGTCCATAATGATTACTAAGAGCTTCAACCATTTATATTGAAATTTAATGAAGTACTTACACGAGACTTTAAAACTTAT
Source organism: Malania oleifera (assembly GCF_029873635.1). NCBI lineage: Eukaryota > Viridiplantae > Streptophyta > Magnoliopsida > Santalales > Ximeniaceae > Malania > Malania oleifera. The sequence continues at coordinate 61,215,295 of NC_080420.1, forward strand.
ACACTCTAAACACTAAGTCTTCATGCTTTTGTTTCCATTCTTTGAGTCTATCTTGACTTCTTCCTTCAAAACACTTTAGCCTTATCAAATTTTCTATCTTTGAATTCAAGCTTTTAATGAACTTGTTAAGCACTTGATCTTGTATTCACACACTCAAGTCCTAAAAAATCACATCACCAAATATGTTAAGTTCCTTTGATTTGTTATCATTAAAATAAGATTCGTAATCCTTGTTAGGCCAACAAAGATCACTACACCTGCAAAGAAAACCTTCTTTACCACAAATGATCCTTTATTGTTTAATGTAAACTTTCCTTTAGGGTGATTTCTATTTTCTAGGATCTTCTTCAACACCAAGTCTCCTTCCTTGGAGCCTCGAAGTTGAACGTTCCTGTTGTAGGCCCTTGTTATCCTTTACTAGTATAGTTGTCCATGGTGTATAATTTTCAACCTCTTTTCATCGATGAAGTTCAATTGATCAAGTATGTTCTGAACCCATTTTACTTCAATCAATTTAGATTACATGAGTACTCTAAAAGAGGGTATTTCCACCTCATTGGAACTATCACATTCATTCCGTAGGGAGTTGCCCCTATTAAAGTCCTGACAACTGTACGATAGGCATGTAATGCAAATGGTAACAACTTATGTCAATCCTTATATGTAACTGTCATTTTTTTCTAAAATCTTCTACACATTTTTGTTTGAAACTTCAACAACTCCATCCATCTTAGGATGATAAGTGGATGAATTATAATGTTGGGTCTTAAACTGACTACATAGCTCCTTCATCTTCTTATTGTTCAGATTGTTGGCATTATCTGAGATAGTCTATTCTGGAAGGTCATATCTACAAACTATTTCTTTCTTGAAAAATATGACTACCACCTTTCTTGTTATCCTTGAATAAGATGTTGCTTCAACCCATTTGGTGAAGTAATCAATGATTACAAAAAATGAAGCAAGGACCATTTGATGTTTTGGGTGGAATTGGTATAATTACATATTTGTTTCACATTGAGAATAGCCAAGGGGCTACCATCGAGTGTCATGAAACAGGTAGTGCCTTCAACGTATATATATATATATACTTGACATTTATAACACCTAGTAACGAAATCTATGCAATTAGTTTCCATCGTAGTCCAATAATAACTAGCTTTTAAGATTCCTTTTGCTAGCATGTGCCCATATGGGTGTGTTGAACATGATCCTCCATGCAATTTATTCATAATTTGAGTTGCTTCTTTTGCATCCACGTATCTCAACAATGTCATATATGACCTGTTTTGGTATAGAATATCTCCACTAAGCTAATGTCCAATTGATAGCCTTCGAGTTCTCTAGCGGTTATTTTCAGATGCATGTGTCGGATATTATTGATTTTGTAGATATTGTTTATTATTATACTACCATAACATTCCATCTATCTCTTCAATGACCATACAGTGAGCAAAATCATTTTGTACATTCGCACTCAATGCATGAATTATTTCTTCATCTCTGATTTTGTTATAAAATCCAAATTTGCCAAAGCATCAAAACACCTATTTTCTTACGTTGGTTAAGTGTCTAAAGGATATGAAACTGAATTGTTGCACAAGCTTCTCCTATACTATTGATAAGGTATCAATTTTTTTATCTTTGGTTTTCCATTCTCCCACAACTTGACATATTATAATAGTAGAATCTTTGTATACCTCCAAATCTCAAATTCCCATTTCTTGCGCAACATTAAGTCTTGTTATACAAGCTTTATATTCAATATGTTAGCTTTACCGTGATCCCAAGAGGGGGGGTGAATTGGTATTTTTAAATTTTATCTTCTAGATATTCCTCCTAACAGCAGTATGTTCACAAGCCTAGGGTCAATCTAGTGCAAATAATGTAAATATACCAGAAATTAAATAAAGCAATTTAAACAATCAGACGAGCACCAGAAAGCAGTAAAGAGAAGATGACACACAGATATGTTATCGAGGTTCGGCCAACTGCCTACGTCCCCGCCTTGGCTAACCAGCACAAGGATTATCACAATACCTTACTCACTTAAACGGGTGGAGCGGCACCTATACAAACCAAGTCAAATTACCACAGGGCTGACCTCAACCTTTACACCAATCCTTACCGGGCTGGATTACCGCCCCCTCGGGCCACGCCTGGAATCTCTCAGATATACAATCACAAGGTACAATATAAGAGTGCTTTCACGTAAAGCAGATTTGTACTACAAATGCGCACAAACACAAACACCACAGATGATTTAATAATGTAAGCTCAGTGTGGTCTAGATGGTTCAACTCTCAAACAATTTTTCTATCAGTGTAGTATGCACGTGAGAGTGTCAATAATAATCTGTGTATTTTAGAGTGTTCAAACAAACGTGTTCACACAGAGTATTAAACAAGCCTCAATAATATCACTCAATAGAATGTGTCAATCCCGTGAATATATATATATATATATATATGCTTGGACTGCACGATGTAAGTAATCTTTGTATTTCAGCAAATGATGTAGATTTGAATAGATATTGCTACAAAGATTAATATAACACACACAAATACCTTTTCACAAATATATCAATATGAACACCACAAGATATTCAAATGAGTTTGAAACTATTTTTGCAAGCCCCAAACAAGTATAAACTTCCTAAGTTATTGCAATGAGAATGCAATACTTGGGAAGTCACCACAAGTCTTTCTTAGGGTAGGCTTATTGGCAAAGCCTCCTAAGAAAACTTAGGTTATGCTCTCAAAAAGAATCGATTCAAATATGCAACAAATGAGAAAGCAAACCTCTAAGCAATAATACTCAATACACTGACAAATGATTTAGATAGATGAAGAAGGTAAGCTTGAGTAGGTTTCAAAGGAGTATGAGTAATGAGAAGCAAAAATAAGTATTTTGGCTTGAGAGAGATTTTCTTAATCTTTTTGCTAATCAGTGCTTAATCCACCAAATGAAGGAGTATATATAGACATGCTGAAAATTTTGACCGTTGGGGACCTATTAGGGATTGTTAGAAAAGATTAATGACATTTAAAATAATTTAACCCTGTTTAAAGCATTTAACCACGGTAAAAAAATAAGAGCAACCCGAGAGGTCCGGTCGACCAGAAATGGTTCGGTCGACCAGGACTCAAATGGCTCGGTCGACCAGGGGCATTTTGAACTGAGTAGTCGATCAACCGAGGAAGGGCAATTTTCCAAAATTTTGAGGTTCGGTCGACCGGGCCCTTTTTGAACTGAAGGGCTCGGTCGACCAGACCGCTGGGAATTCTCCCAAGACCCTTCGGTCGACCAGGTTGTTGGAGTACAAAGTTGGTCGGTCGACTGGGAGGTCAAAATGTTGACTCCCAGGTGGTTCGGTTGACCAGGGTCAAATGAACTGTAAGGGCTCGGTCGACCAGGCCTTGGTCAAACTGTTGACCCAGGGCCAGTTCGGTTGACCAGGCCAAAGTGATCTGAGTTGGCCGGTCGACTGAAAGTGCACCAAGTTTGCATTTCGGTCACGTATTGACCCAAAAAAGTCTTATTCAAGTACCTAATAAACATATGTGAAATATGTGTGTGTCCTAAGGTCACTTGGGGTCCAATTTGAAGGCACTGAAAAAATCTGGTGTTGGTCGACCGAAGGGCACCCTAAGGTTCTGTCTCATTCACGGTTCGGTTTGAGCTTACAAAACAAATCATGCATGTGATGTGTGTGCTTATTACAAACGAAAACCCTAATTACTATTACAGACAGTTTCACTGAAAATTATTACAATTAAGAGTATGAAATTGTCTTCAAGCTTTGAGCTTACACGTGCCACTGAAGATATGCTAATATGAACCTGCACATGAACTGGATATTTATTAAATACAATTGTATTTGTCATTATCAAAACCAGGGTGTGACCTATAAGGTCAACACAATAACATTGTTGGTATTGGAAAAAGTTATCCTTATTACAATAGGAAACTATTTCATTTAAGGTGATACCAACACTTACCCTATTCCATATTTGTGTGTATTTATTGCTCCATCAATGTAAATCTTCCATTTATCTTCATCATTTTCCACTGCTAAGATGTCTTTATTTTGAAAATTCAGACTTAATGCTTCCTCTTCTTTTATCGCATGATTAGCCAAATGATCAGCTATCACTTGCCGCTTGATTACCTTAGTAAACTTGTAGGCAATATTATACTCTGGTAATAACATGCTCCACCAAGCTATTTTTCCTGATACTGTCAATTTTTGAAGACATGGTTCAATAGATCCATCCGAGAAATCAAGTGAGTTGTGTGATATAACACATATTGTCTTAACTTGTATGTGGCCCTCACTAAAGCACAACATGTTTTCTCCATTAGTTGATACTTTGACTCATATTGATTGAAAATCTTACTAAGGTAGTAGATTGCTCTTCCTTTCTTCTCTATTTCATTGTTCTAATATAGCACCAAACCTATAGATTTCTTTAATACTATTAGATAGAGGGTTAATGGATTTCTTAGACTTAGTGGCATCAACCACTACAGAAAATAAGGTTATTAGTGATGGTTTCAAATTAGTCACTAAAACGGCGATGACTACTACTTACTAGTGACGAATTTTAAAACAGTCACTAGTAATGGAGCATTAGTGACGGCTTAATCCCATTACTAAAAGCCTGAGACCATCACTATAAACTTTACATTTTCTCAGCCGAAAATCGTGAGTAAAGGCCAATTATTAGTGACGGTTTTTGAACCGTCACTAAAATAAGATTATTAGTGACGATTTTGCAAACTGTCACTAATGCTTTAAAAATAAATAATTGTTTTTAATTTATTCATTAATTAGAAGTACAAACATGTAATAACATTTTAGCATAGATAATATTGAACTAGAATTACTGAAAATTTCATAAATTATTCAAAATTAAAATACAAATTGTTCAAAATTCACAATTTCTTCAAAATTCAAATAAAAATACAAATTTAAATTCAAAAGCAAAACTACAATCTATTTAGATAACAAAAAATACAAAAATAAAATGAAAAGTTGCATCCGATTGTATACAATTAGATGATTTTTGAATTTGAATTTTTGAACATATATGAACATACTATAAGTAATAATTATACAATTTAATAATTATACAAAAAATTAGTATACGATTTTTGAACATATATGAACGTACTATAAGTAAAAATGATTTGATAACAAAATGACTAGACATTTGAACATAGTTAAATATATATATATATATATATATATATACAATTTTAAATAGCTATGTTTGATTAGTTGGAATGGACCCCACTTGGTTTGGACCTCGTATGCCCGACATTGACACTTGAGTGCTAAAATCCACTAAGTTTGCTAAGTTTGTTTGTATTCTATCTTTGCTTCTAAGTGTGCAAAAAGCTCCCAGGGAGGAGGTTTTGGGCACCGTCAGCTCCGACATGTCCATCTCAATATGATGAACATGTTGGGACTAACCCCACTTGGTTTGGACCTCATATGCCAGAATTGGATACCTCAGTGCTTAAAAACAACTAAGTTTACTAAGTTCACCTCTAAGCGCATAGTTTTTAATTGAGGAGCAATTTTTTGGCACCTTCAGCTCCGGCACATCGAGCTCAACGTCAGGGATATATCAGGACTGACCCCACTTGATTTGGACCTCATATGCCCGACTTGAACACCCGAGTGCTAAAATTCACTAAGTTTACTAAGTTTGTTTGTATTTTAACCTTTCTTCTAAGTGTGCAAAAAGCACCTGAGGAGGATTTTTTAGGCACCATCAGCTCCAACATGTCCAGCTTAATATGATAGATGTGTCGGGACTGACCCCACTTGATTTGGACCTTGTATGCCCAAATTGGACAGCTAAGTGCTTAAAATTAACTAAGTTTACTAAGTTTGCTTCTAAGCGCATAATTTTCAATTAGGGAGGTGTTTTTGGGTACTGCCAGCTTTGATAGATCAAGCTCAATGTCACGGATGTGTCAAGACTAACCTCACTCAGTTTGGATGTCATATACCCAACTTGGAAACCTCAGTGCTAAAATACACTAAGTTTTCAAAGTTTGTTTATATTCTAACTTTTCTTCTAAGTGCGCAAAAAGTTCTCGGCGAGTAGCTTTTTGGGAACCGTCAACTTCAGTACGTCCAGCTCAATGTGACAGACATCTCAGGAGTGATCCCACTCGATTTGGACCTCGTATCTCCGAAATGGACACCTAAGAGCTTAAAATCATCTAAGTTTACTAAGTTTGTCTCTAAGCGCATAATTTTCAATTGGGGAGGAGTTTTTTGGCACCGTCAGCTCCAGCATGTCAAGACTACTATCATATGCCTGACTTGGACACCTAAGTGCTAAAATTCACTAAGTTTTCTAAGCTTGTTTGTATTCTAACTTTGCTTTTAAGTACGCAAAAGCTTCCGGGGAGGAGTTTTTGGTCGCCATTAGCTTCGGCACGTCCAGCTCAATGTGATAGATGTGTCAGGACTAACCCCACTTGTTTTGGACCTCGTATGCTTGAATTGAACACTTGAGAGCTTAAAATCAACTAAGTTTACTAAGTTCGTCTCTAAGCGCATAATTTTCAATCGGGGATGAGATTTTAGGAACTGTCAGCTTTAGCACGCCCAACTTAATGTTATGGACATGTCGGGATTTGCCCCACTTGGTTTAGACCTCCATGATGAAATTTAGAAATAATCATTCCTTATTATGAACTCATAAAATATTCATTATGTGTATCCTCAAACTTATCCAAGGTCTTGTCTTAACTCAAAATTAAATAAAATTAATAAAAAAGTGAAGTACTTAATTTATTAAAATATTCATTCATAATGTGTTGTTTACTAATATATAACATAGAAGCACAAAGTTCATCACAACATAGTAAGAAAAATGAAGAATACATAGATTATGCACAACAGTTGTGAAATTAGGAATAGCTTCCCAAGAGAGGGGGTGAATTGGATTTTTTTTTAAAATAGTCCCTTTAGGATTAGTTCTTTTAAGTTGTAAATCTTAGAAACAATCATAATCAACACAGCAAGATCAAACACTAAATTTATGTAACAATATATGTGAAAATTTGTTGCACTCAGTATAAGCCCTGTATCACAATTATTCTTCTTCCCAATGTTCAGTTTTTAAATAAACTTTTAGATTAATAGGTCAAGGATAATCAACCAACATAGTCCCTTTTGGTTTCCGCAATCAATGTTGATTTATCCAAAATGAATTACCTTCCGGTCTATTTAACAACCAAACATTCAGAATTGAGATTTAAAGCAATCACGCAGATTATATCCTTAAAAAATAAAGAGTAGAGTAAATAAAGAAGAACACAGGGATTTTTACGAGGTTCGGTTTCAACACAGCCTACGTCCTCGCCCTTGGCAAAACCGCCAAAGGATTCACTATTACCGATCCTTTATTAGCCGGAACAAAACTAGTTACAAGCACTCCTTGGGTAAGGCTGGAACCCGCCTTCTTCAAACAATCTCTCCTTGTTTGGTCCAATGATTCAATACTCAAATCGTCAACAAATCCTGTTACAAAGATAGAAAACAAGACGTACAAGAACTTGCTCCTCAAAGAACTGATTAGTACAAATTTGAAACACTTATGCACTTCAGTAAATTAAGAATATAAATTTTAGAATGAAACTCTTAGAAACTTATCACCGTAGGTATCTTTCAATGAAAGAATCAGCAACTCAATGATCAAACACAGTGACAATTTCAGCAAAAACTTCTCTTAATTTCGAGCAAGGATGAGAGCAACTTGAAACACTTTCAGAAATTTAGAATGAGAGAGAGTATGACAGCAGAATATGATTTCTTAATGATCTTGATGTAGAAATCAATGTGTCTTAGGGGTATTTATAGATGTAGAAAACCTTCTTGCTTATTCCCCAAGAATACTCAAACTTGTTTCCTTATATTAAACTTATTTAAGTTTCCAAATATTTGAATTTCAAATATTATATCTATTGGAAAAAAAAAAAACTGCCACGAGACAAACGATTGTGAAGTCCTGGCAGTCGTCTGTCCATTTAATATAACTATAAAAACATAGGTAGAAAGGTGGCAGTCGTCTATCACTAGAATATGGAGTAACAGTCATCTGTCCGTGTGTAATTTTAAGCCTTTCAATAACATAGAAGGTGGATAGTCGTCTGGTGAAACCTTCATAGTCTTCTCACTTTTCAATGGTAGTCATCTGTTAGAGCCTTGACAGTCATCTGTCAGGCTTTTGTGTTTCAGTTTTAAGCCATGTTAATTTAGCTAGTCTTTTGTCTATTAACAGACAATCGTTTGTCCACTTACTATTTTTCTTTTCTAGTCAATTTTTTATTTCTCTCTCATTGTTGCTTGGAATATAGGTTTGTTTTAACTTAAAAAACATGTTCCAAGTTTTTATCTTAAGGTCTCTAAGTCTCTTTGCCTAACGAGCTTCGAAATGAAAACTTCATACTTGAATAAACTTAAAGTACTTACAAAGACTTATCCTAAACACTTAAAAATTCTTCTTTTCTCTGAACTTTCCTTGTTGCTAGTCTCTGATCTTTCAGAATCCTCTGAGCTTTCATCTTTTTAAATCCTTTTGATATTTCATCATTGACTCATACTTTGAGCTTTCATGTTGATCTTCTTTAATCATCATGATCTTATGGTCTTCAGACTTTGATCCATACTATCAGACTTTGATCCATGCTATATGAGTACCTTCAACATTGATTCCTGAGAAATACAAAACTCAACCGAAGCATGTTAAGTCATACTTGTTTGTTAGCATCAATATAGGGTATTAAGCCTTGTAAGGCCAACAATCTCCCCCTTTTTTATGATAACAAACAAGAAGCAAAAATTTTGAGTGGGCCTTAAAAAGACTCCCCTTTTCAAAAAGCTTCATCTTAATAGAATCAATATTAATTTCATCATTCATGCTCATTTCTTTATTTTAAAAACATACATCATTCATGTTTATTTCAAGTTCAAGCTTAAGTTCAAGCTCAATTTTTGCTAAACACTTCTCCCCCTTTGACATCAATCAATTGGAGTACACTCAAAATTTTCATGCTTGATATGAAGAATTTTCCATAATGAGTGTGGGGTAAGTGTAATCCTTTGACCATAAATCTCAGTAGTAATTCCATCTTCCTTCTTAACCAAGTTGAAATAAAAAATCTTAATCTGATCTGGATAATACCCTTTCACTTGATGAAGAATGAACTTGTCCCATCCTATAGCTTTGAACACTTCAATAATTTCCGGAAAATTTTCTTCAAAGAAAGAGACGTCTAAAATCTTACAGAACATTGGTTCAATTGTAGATATGTGATTTTGATACAATAATTTTGCATGTGAAGAGACTAGCCATTTTTCTATGTCATAATTGCTTGTAGGCTTTGAAGAAGATGATGAGGCTTTGTCCTTCTTTCCCACGGTTTTGGTACGAACCATTTTGATGAACCAATTGAAATGCAGAAACCCTAGATGTGTATGGAGGAGATATGTGATGGATGATCGTTATATATCGCTTGGGAGTGAAAGAACTGTGAAGAAAGAGAAGAGAAGATGTTTTAGAGAAAGGAAGAAGAATGGATGGACGTCTGTAGGGTTTAAAAATCAGGTTTTTAAGTGAAAGGAACACCACCCGCCGCGGGACAGTCATCTGTCACTAATTGGACAATCGTCTGCTAGCTCACTAGTAGTTGTCTGTCTACTGTCTTTTACACAGACAGTAGCCTGCCAGTCGCCTACTAGTTCACTGGCAGTCGTCTGCCCTAACCAACTAAACTTCTTCCTTTTTAGTTAACTTCTCTTATAAGTAACATGGCTAATTCTTGTCGAATAAATACAAATTGATCCTCAGCTAATGGTTTGGTAAATATATCAACTAATTGAGCATGCGTATTGACAAATTCAAGAACTATTTCTTTCTTGTCTACATTATCCCTTAAAAAGTGATGACGTATATCAATATATTTAGTTCTTGAATGTGATACTAGATTCTTTGAAATATTTATCACGCTTGTATTATCGCATTTTATGGGGATTGTTTGGTATTGAATTTTAAAGTCCCTTAATTTTTGTTTCATTTATAAAATTTGAGCACAGAAGGTCCCAACTGCTATGTATTTTGCTTCAGCTATAGATAATGCTACAGAATTTTGTTTCTTTGAAAACCATGAAACTAATGAGTGTCCTAAAAAGTGGCAAGTCCCACTAGTGCTTTTTCTATCTATTTTGCATCCTGTATAATCTGCATCTGAATAACTCATCATTTCGAAATCAGTTCCTTTTGGATACCATAACCCTAAATCTAGTGTGCCTAGCAAATATCTAAGGATCTGTTGTACTACTGTTTGATGTGATTCCTTAGGAGCCGATTGGAACCTAGCACACATACACACACTGAACATTATATCTGGTCTACTTGCTGTTAAGTAAAGTAAGCTTCCTATCATACCTCGATAATGCTTGGTATCAACTTGTTTCCCTTTTTTCATCCCTGTCTAGACTTGTTGAAGTGCTCATGGGAGTTCCTATGGGTTTACTTTCTTCCATATCAAACTTCTTTAACGTGTCTTTAATATACTTAGTTTGATTTATGAAAGTTCCATTTTTAGCTTGTTTGATTTGCAAACCTAGAACGTAATTTAATTCTCTCATCATGCTCATTTCAAACTCTCTCTGCATAGTTATAGCAAATTCATTACACAAGTCTTCTTGAGTAGCTCCAAATATAATATCATCAACATAAATTTGTACTATAAGCATATTATTATCTTTGATTTTTATAAATAAACTGTAGTCTATCTTTCCTCTTGAGAAATTATTTTGGAGTAGAAATTTGCTTAGCCTATCATATCAAGCTCTAGGAGCTTGTTTCAATCCATATAGGGCCTTAGTTAGCTTAAATACATGATTTGGATTTTTAGAGTCTTCAAAACCTGGAGGTTGTTTAACATAGACTTCTTCATTGACATAGCCATTTAGAAATGCACTTTTTACATCCATTTGGTATAATTTGAAGTCTTTATAGGCTGCATAGGCAAGAAACATCCTTATTGCTTCCATTCTTGCTACAGGAGCAAAGGTTTCTTCATAATCAATGCCTTCTTCTTGATTGTAACCTTGTGCTATAAGCCTAGCTTTATTTCTTACAACTACCCCAGTTTCATCCTTTTTATTTCTAAACACCCGTTTAGTTCCTATGATTGACTTATCTTTGGGTTTAGGTATAAGTTTCCATACTTGACTTCTTTCAAATTGATTTAGTTCCTCCTGTTTAGCTATGATCCAAGAATCATCATTTAAGGCTTCCTCAATATTTTTGGGTTCATCTTGAGATAAAAAGGCATAATGGTTGCAAATATTTTTTAATGAGGCTCTAGTGGTTATTCCTTTTGATGTTTCACCAAGAATTTGTTCTTTTGGGTGATTTTTATCATATCTCCATTCTTTAGGAAGCTTCAGATTTTCTATAAGGTTTTCATTTGGAGCATCATTATTGTTTTCTTCTTTTATTTCAAGATCTTTTTTTTTTTTTTTTTTTGGAGTATCTACTTTTTCATCATTCTCATTTTTATTGTCATGATTGTTTGATTCATCAAATGTTACGTGTATTGATTCCATAATAGTAAAGGTTCTTTTATAATAAACCTTATAAGCTTTACTATTTATAGAGTACCCTAGGAAGATACCCTCATCAGATTTTGCATCAAACTTTCCTAAATCATCTTTAGTGTTAAGGATAAAACATTTGCATCCGAATACATGAAAGTAGAAAATATTAGGTTTTCTACCTTTCCAAAGTTCATATGGTGTTTTGTCTATTTTTTATCTTATCGATACCCTATTTACAATGTAGCATGCTGCATTTACAGCTTTTGTGCAAAAGTATTTAGGTAGATTATTTTCATTCAACATTGTTCTTGTCATTTCTTGTAGAGTTCTATTTTTTCTTTTTACAACTCCATTTTTTTGTGGAGTCCTAGGTGCGGAAAAATTATGGTTTATTCCATATTCATTATAGAATTTTTCAACTTTTTTGTTTTTAAATCCCCTACCTTGATCACTCCTAAAGTTTGTTATATTATAGCCCTTTTCATTTTTGTAATTTATTACATAATGTAATAAGCATGTCACAGGCTTCACCTTTGTTTGCTAGGAATAATACCCAAGTGAATCTTGAATAATCATCCACTATTACAAAAGCATATTGTTTACCTCCTAGGCTTAAGGTTCTAGTTGGACCAAATAAGTCTAGGTGCAGCAATTCTAGGGGTCTTTTTGTAGATATGTATTTTTTCTCTTTGAAACTTGTTTTAACTTGCTTTCCCTTTTGGCATGCATCACATATCTTGTCTTTTATGAATTTTGTATTAGGTAGTCCTTTGACAAGATTTTTCTTTGATACTTTGGATAATAAGTCCATGCTAGCATGTCCTAGTTTCCTATGCCATAGCCAACTTATTTCATTCATTGCTGCCAAACAAGTTACATTCTAATTTACTAAGTTCTCAAAATTTATACAATAGACATTGCTTATCCTATGAGCTATAAACAAGGTTTCATTGTTCTTAGGATTTTGAATAACACATTTTTCTTTCTTAAAGGTTATTTCAAACCCTTTGTCACTTAATTGGCTAATGCTTAAAAGGTTGTGTTTCAATCCTTCTACTAAGAGCACATTGTTAATAGTGAGAGAAGGTTCTTTACCCATTTTTCCAATGCCAATAATTTTGCCCTTGGCATTGTCGCCGAAAGTAACATATCCTCCATCCTTTCGTCTTAGAGAGGTAAACTTGGTCTTATCGCCAGTCATGTGCCTTGAACATCCATTGTCCAACTACCACTTATCCGTTGATGGTGTTGTCCTAAAGCATACCTACAATGGAGGATTTTTTGTGTTAGTCTTTGGAATCCAATTTCTTTTAATTTTCTTTTTTTTTTGTTGTTAGTTCCATTATTGACTTTCCACTCCCCTTGCACTTTAACATACTTTGTCTTTAGTGGGCAGTCAAACATTACGCGACCTTTAGTCTTGCACATATACCAAGTGGTATGTTCATGTTTGTTGTTTGAGGAAGTGCTAGCATAGTGCTTGACCTCCTTGACAAAATATCCCATGTATAATTTCTTATTATTTTTATTTGTCTTACCATTATAACCTATACCTTCTTTATTTCCTTGTAGCCTTTGCTATCCAATCATCTTTTCAAAATTATCTTTACCTTTGGTAAAGTTATATATAATTTTCTCTTTATCTTCTACTAATATCTTAAGTTCATTTACTTCTAAATCTTTTTTATTGAAACTATCTTTATGAGTTTCGCTTAATTCTTGAGTTACTTTATTTACTTCCTCTTCTAACTTCTCAATACAAGTGTCTTTTTCTTTTTCAATGATTTTGAAAGATTCAGGTTCCTTTAATAGTTCTTGATTTTGATATTTCAAAGTTATATTTCTCTTATAAATTTTATGAATCTCTTATGCAAAGAAAACAACTCATCTTGCAATTCCTTATAGGAAGGCATGCTATCATATGACTCATCACACGATTCATTGTAAGATTCTGTGGAGGAATAGTTGGAGTTTACCTCTTCTTCATTCACCATGAAACATATGTTTGCCATCTCTTGTTCGCTTGATTCATTTTCTCTCTCGTTGGAGCTTGAATCATCCCATGTAGCTTTCATAGCTTCCTTCTTTTTTTTCTTGTCTTTCTTGAGCAACGAACAATCTGGTTTGATATGCCCTGGTTTCTTGTAGTGATAACATATTGGAGGTTCATTCTTACTTTTATTTTTCTTCCTACTTGTCTCTCCTTTTTTAAGTTTCTTTTTATTGAACTTCCTACGAAATCTCTTATTTCTTCTATAGAACTTACCTAGTCTCTTAGTGATGAATGCTAATTCATCTTGATCTAAGTCACTTGTCTCACTTTCCTCTTCACTAGAGCTGTGGCTAGACGCTTTTAGTGCAATAGATCTTTTATGCTTTGGTTTAGGATTCCTTTCTTTTAAGGCCATTTCATAGGTAAGAAGTGAACCTTTAAGTTCATCTAAAGAGGTAGTCTTAAGGTTTCTACCTTCAGTGATAGCTGTAGCCTTTGCTTCCCATATTGAGGGAAGGCCTCTTAGGATTTTTCTGATCATTTCGTAGGTAGTGTAAGTTTTCCCTAAGGCACTTAAGGAATTTTTTATGTGGGTAAATCTGGTGTACATATTTGATATTGTTTCATTAGAATTCATCTTGAATGCTTCATATTCGCTTGTTAACATGTCAATCCTATTGTCTTTAACATCAATAGTTCCTTCATATGTCACTTCTAATTTGTCCAATATTTCTTTAGCCATCTTGCATGCCATGACCCTATTAAATTCATTATCATCTAAGGCACAATATAAAGCATTTATAGCACTTGAATTGATTTGAAGCATTTTATAGTCTGAATCGATCATGTCCCTTTTTTCTTTTGGAATCTGTTTTCCATCAACTATTTTAGTGGGAATAAGGTCTCCATCCATAACTACTTCTCATGTTTTCCAATCCATGTGTTGGAGATAGATTTGCATTTTCTTTTTCCAAAACATATAATTATGTCCACAAAAAATTGGTGGGCCAGTTGAGGATTGACCTTCATCAAACGGTGCTACTCCTATATTTGCAATTTGATCTTTTTATAGTTTCTTGTTAGGAATTACTATAACTAGGCTCTGATACCAATTGAAATTAAGAATAGCTACCCAAGAGGGGGGGGGGTGAATTGGATTTTTTTTAAAAATAGTCCCTTTAGGATTAGTTCTTTTAAGTTGTAAATCTTAAAAACAAACACAATCAACACAGCAAGATCAAACACTTAATTTATGTAACAATATATGTGAAAATTTGTTGCACTCAGTATAAGCCCTGTATCACAATTATTCTTCTTCCCATATTCAGTTTTTAAATAAACTTTTGGATTAATAAGTCAAGGATAATCAACTAACATAGTCCCTTTCGGTTTCCACAATCAATGCTGATTTATCCAAAATGAATTACCTTCCAGTCTATTTAATAACCAAACATTCAAAATTGAAATTTAAAGCAACCATGCAGATTATATCCGTAAAAATAAATAGTAGAGTAGAGAAAGAAGAACACAGAGATTTTTACGAGGTTCAGCTTCAACACAGCCTATGTCCTCACCCTTGGCAAAACTGTCAAAGGATTCACTATTTACGTTCCTTTATCAGCCGGAACAAAACCAATTACGAGCACTCCTTGGGTAGGGCTGGAACCCGCCTTCTCCAATCAATCTCCCCTTGTTTGGTCCAATGATTCAATACTCAAATCGTCAACAAATCCTGTTACAAAGATAGAAAACAAGACGTACAAGAACTTGCTCCTCAAAGAGCTCATTAGTATAAATTTGAAACACTTATGCACTTTAGTAAATTCAGAATATGAATTTTAGATTGAAACTCTTAGAAACTTATCACTGTAAGTATCTTTCAATGAAAGAATCAGCAACTCAATGATCAAACACAGTGAGAGTTTCAGCAAAAACTTCTCTTAATTTCGAGCAAGGATGAGAGCTACTTAAACAGTTTCAGAAATTTAGAATGAGAGAGAGTATGATAGCAGAATATGATTTCTTAATGATCTTGATGTAGAAATCAATGTGTCTTATGGGTATTCATAGATGTAGAAAACCTTCTTGCTTATTCCCCAAGAATACTCAGACTTGTTTCCTTATATTAAACTTATTTAAGTTTCCAAATATTTGAATTTCAAGAATTATATCCGTTGGAAAATAGAAAAATGCCACGAGACAGACGACTGTGAAGTCCTGGTAGTCATCTACCCATTGAATATAGCTATAAAAACATAGGCAGAAAGGTGGTAGTCGTCTGTCCCTTGAGTGGCAGTTGTCTGTCACTAGAATATGGGGTGGCAGTTGTTTGTCCATATGGTGACAGTCATCTATCCATGTGTAATTTTAAGCCTTTCAATAACATAAAAGGTGGATAGTCGTTTGGTGAAACCTTCACCGCCTTCTCACTTTTCACTGGCAGTCATCTATCAAGCTTCTGTGTTTCAGTTTTAAGCCTTGTTAATTTAGCCAATCGTCTGTTGATTAATAGACAGTCGTCTGTCCACTTACTATTTTTCTTTTCTAGTCAATTTTTGATTTCTCTCTCATTGTTTCTTGGAATATAGATTTGTTTTAACTTTAAAAACATGTTCCAAGTTTATCTTAAGGTCTCTAAGTTTCTTTGCCTAATGAGTTTCAAAATGAAAACTTCATACTTGAATAAACTTAAAGTACTTATAAATACTCAAAAAAATTTCTTTGCTCTGAACTTTCTTTGTTGCTAGTATCTGATCTTTCAGAATTCTCTGAGCTTTCATCTCTTTAAATCCTTTTGATATTTCTTCATTGACTCAGAATAAGCAATGGAGAAGATTAAAACCACCTTACTTACTTTTGGTTCAGAATAAGGTCGTTTTTTGAATATGAACTAGAAGTAAGTAGGGTGGTTTTAATCTTCTCTATTGATATATTCGAGAAAGAGTTTAATATTGTATGAGTTTATGTAGAAGATTGCAGTGTGCAAATGTTTGCAATACTAGTAGTTGTCAAAGTCTCAACTTTTGGACCATGTAAAAGTCATCATATTTCCCTAGGACCCCACCGCTGGTTTGTACTGCATCATTACCATTTACGTGCATACTAATGAGAGGAGGAGCCACCCGCAGCATCTTCACAATGTTGGTGCATCATTTCTTCCATTTGTGCTTTCAAGCTTCTTATCTTTTGTAGTTCCACTTTCCATCCCATCATTTCTTGCACTTGCGCTTCCAACATCTAGTTTTGAGAAGTTAGTGTGTTCAGCCTTATAGCCATGGCGTCCACCCGATACTCGCTGGCTCGACACACTCACTCCATCTCAGCAAGAGAAGACGCATTTGCACTCGAAGATGTTGTTGGGGCTACGTATCCACTCCCAAGACCTTTCACGTAAGCCCCTGGTCGATGCCCAAGCACCCGATCGCAGATCTCATCATCTGTGGGTGGCTAACTACCCTCAGGAATGTCTACATCCCTTATCTAGACAATTCTCTCCTATTTTCAGTCATAAAAATGTAGAAAATGATTAAATAACAACGCAATAATGGCTTTTTCAATTCCATAATTAACTAAATACTATAACTTACTAACATGTTTTCCTTGAACACCCTGGCACCACTCCCCTGATGGCCATTGATGTGTTCTCTGATAAAGAGAAGACCTCGAATCTGGTTGTCTAGTGACGGGATCACGCTACATTATCATATAAAATCTCGTATTAACAACTTTGGAAGTGTAAACATATATAACACTTGTAATGTAATACTAAGCTAGTTTTATATAAATTATTGCTCGATCATGCACAAATAACTTTGACCCACCAAAATGTGTTCTATCAAATTTTTGGCGGTTCACAGCATTTATTTGGCAGATATCCTATAGAAAATATTTAATAAGATAATAATCCACATCCATACCAAAAAGTAGTTCTAATTTAAGCACATCACCTCATAGTAGTGGTTACAAAAATGAAGGCACACCAGCTCCCAATCATCATGGGAGATCTTATCATATGGGTGTCGTTCAACTTCATCTTCCATTTCCTTAAAGTGTCCATGCATTTTGTGGTGATACATCTTAAACCAAGCGCAAAAGTTATTGTTCACCACCCTTTTGACATTAGGGTTGGTGAGAATGTCAACATCAAATGAATCCTGCATATGAAATACATATAGAATTTTATACAGTAAATAATTTTGTATATTAAAAGTAATAGAATTGGGTGGAAACCATACCATTATGTGCTCATAAAGAACCAAGCACTGCTCCTCAGTCACATATGGGCAAGTGAACTAGGTGAATGGAGCAAACTGTCAGCATATAATGCCGGCCTCCCATGTCCAGGCCGTGCACCAATCGCCTGACGGTGTCGTGTAACCTAGAGGAATCTTGATCCCGATACACTGCTGCGTCCTCTCTAGGTGCCTACGGAGTGTGGTGTTCTTTGCTGCACAATGGCTTTACCTCGTTGTCGATGATGATGAGATCGATGTTGAAAAAATAGTTCAAGGATTCATTATAGACATGTATATACACATGCGTAAGACAATCATTTTATTTAAAAAATTAAAGAATCATAATCTTATCGATGTTGCTTATATAGGTGGGCAACTCACCTTGGGTCTCCCAAGTTGATGGATGCATGTCAAGATGGGTTCTTGATGGCTCAGACGGTGATGCATCAACACCGATGTGCTCCAACTCTATCTCGTACATTGCATGCTGCTGGGAGGCCATACTGGTAGCCTACGCCTCTGGGATCGAAGACCTCCTAGTGCCATGTCAGCAAGATTATACACAACATTGAATAAAAGGATTTCATACTAAATGGATGCATAGTAAATATATTTTTAGTTATTTTCACAAATCAGATACATGGTGACAACACAACATGCTTACCCCCTATGCATCCTCAATATCAATATCATCATCACTTTCTAGTTTGTCTTCCTCCTTAATACAATACTCGACCATAGTTTCATCCTCCCTATTAGTTTCATCATTGTTGATGAAGTCAACATGTACATAAGGTTCAATTCCAATGTCATCGGTCCCTATGTATTCTTCCATGGCACCAACCCTATTCATTGGTATAGGATCAACTCCTTCCTTAGCAACAATGAAATCAGATTGAGTTGCTGCACTGACAGATGACTCATCTTCTTGGAAAGCATCCTCGCTGACATTTTTCTCCCCATCTATGATTTCTGTAATATCATACAAACTTCAGGGAGGAAGTTTTTGGGCCACATGTCATTCGCCCTTCAATTTTGTGTCCTTAAGGTAGAACACTTGTGCTGCCTGCATTGCTAGCACAAAAAGGTCATTTTAATACCATGTCTTACTAAAATTGACAGTAATAAACTAGTCATTCGTGTTTATCCCACTCTTTTTAATGCTAATGTCCCACCAGACACACTTGAACAAGTAGATGAGTCTATTGGCTCCATAGTTCAGCTCAATAATGTCATCGAAGATGCCAAATTAATCAATATCCTTATCTCCTTCTGTGCCTACCACGGAAACCCTACAATTTTGGGTTCTTCTATGCAGTTTGAGGGACTTCAAATGAAATCTTAAGTCATTGACAATGCAACCCTACAATTTTGGGTTCTTCTATGCAGTTTGAGGGACTTCAAATGAAATCTTAAGTCATTGACAATGCAACCACTGTAGTGGTTAACTCGTTGATCAAGGGCACATACCAATCGTACAAATCTTTACTTGTCATTAGTTCTTTATTATAATACATGACTTTCATCTATTAATTAAAAAAAGTTTATAAAAGTAAACCATCAATATTGAAAATGTACATTGCTTTAAACTCACATAAAATTTGTTATTTACATGGCTCCCAGACCAATTGATAAATTCCTTTTTATGTCTTTCATTAACATTCCTTTCATTTTGGTCTATATATTCAGCTTTATGTTCACTATATGCAATAATAGTACATGTTAATGTCAACTAAGTATATATATACATATGTATATATAGTGCACAATATGGATTTAGAAACCACGCACTTGATATATGGAACAATTTCATCATAATTATTGAGGACTTAAAAATGCACCTTTGTTAGGTCCTCCATATCAATAAAATCATAAACCCACCCATTGAACGACCTCACATTTACTCGAAATACAAAGCTGATGGGTTCTTCATCTTCAACATTACCATGAATTTCATTTTTCTCCTCATGAGTGAACCTTGTGTCAATACCATGTAGATACATTTAGAAAAATGCTAGACATTCGCTGTCAATGTATGCCTCAATGATTGAACCTTCCGGTCATGCCTTATTGTTCACATAACCCTTCAAAATTGACAAGAACCTGTGCATTTTATATAGCATTAGCGACTTCTACAAATAAAGTGATGAAATCATGTGAACATTATTGGTTCTTTATAATTTACCTCTTAATAGAATACATCTAATGATATTGCACCAGTTATGCAATTATGACCTCTCTTGGTAAATGGACGGCTAGGTGGACCATCACATTGAAGAATGCTACTGGAAATATTTCTCTAACTTGCATAGTATGATTACAATGTCCTCCTCCAACCGTTCAAGTACATTTATGCTCCATTTCTTAGAGCACAACTATTGAAAAAATATTCCCAACTCAATCAGTATCGAGTGAACATCTTCAGTCAAGTGTCCATGAAGGAGAACATGTAGAACCCATTATAGAAGGACATGATAGTCATGACTTTTCATTCTTAACATCTTCCCTTCTTTCGTGCTTATGCATCGAGATATGATGGATGCATATCCATTAGTGAACTTCACTGATTTCAAACATTCTAAGAAATTATTTTTTTCATCATTTGAAAATGTGTAACATACTGATGTCATGAGAAGCTTGTCCCCGTCACAAAAAAGATGCAACTCAAGTCATATTCCTAAATCGTTCATATCTCAGCGAGCATTTGCATTGTCCTTTGTATACCCATTTATATCCAACAATGTACCGATGACATTCTCATAACTGTTCTTCTCAATGTGTATAACATCCAAGTTGTGGCATAGTGGAATATCTTTCCAGTATGGCAACTCAAAGAATATGCTTCTCTTTGTCCCATTTAACTCATTCTCAGCACGTTTCTTTTTCCTATTGCTCAGTGCTTTCCCAAATTTCACATTTCTTATCAACTTGAGTTGGTTTACTATCTTTTCCCCACTTAGTTTATTTGCCTACAACCTTCATACAGGCTTTCCATTAAAGCTTATGGTAGCACGACTCCTCCAAGGATACCCAAGTCATAGAAAATGACAATGAAACATAAAGCATAACTTATGTCCTTGCTTTAAGGATAAGGACCCAGCATCCTTATTATACACTGGGCATGCTAAGTAATCTTTTGTGCTCTAGCTCGATAGATTATCATAAGTGGGGAAATCATTAATTGTCCATATTAGTACAACATGCATCTGAAATGTTGTCCTAGTTTCCACATCAAATGTCTCCACTCATTTTTCCCATAGTTCTTTCAACTCATCAATTAACGGCCTCAGGCAAACATGAAAATCATGACCAAGTGCCCCCGGTCCAGGAATAAGCAGAGTGTGAATTTAGCTGTAATCCCAAGTGGGGGGCTGAATTGGGTATTTAAAAATCTTGGTCTTTAATTCCTAATTTTGAAAACTTACAACCACAGATGCACAAGGTAGGTAACAAGCAACTCAATATTACATAACCTAGTATTTTAAAGTATAACTTTATCAATCAATAAATATTTCCCAATCACTTACAAGCGTGCTAAATATTTAATACATATATACAAATAATTAAGTGCAAGCAAAAACTAAATGAGTTAGGAGAAGAGAGATGCAAACATGGTTTTTACGAGGTTCAACCAACCCGACCTACATCCTCGCAGGATTCCACTATGCTGCTCCTTAACTTGTAACAAGGGTTCCTGTTACAATCCGCAGCTTACAAGAGGTGTAGCCACCTCCTAATCCACTGCTTACAAGAGGCGTAGCTTCCTCCTCACGATTCACAAACTAAACCGTTAATACAAATAATGAATAATAAATTTCTAAACACTTAGACACTTCCCAATAAACTAATGAGTACAATCAGCTCTAAGCACTCTCACGTGATATAATATGAAGCTCAAAAGAGAACATATTTTTCTCAATGATGTATGTAAAAATATGATCTTTATATGAAAAATATATGTGTATGAGATGCTTCAAAGATTTACACTTTATTCAATATCTCCCAAAAATGATTTCTTAAAAATATGCTTTGGATATCCTAGGGTTTGCTTTCAAATAACTTTTGAAAAAATAATAAAATATAAAATCTTTGAATTAGAATATAGCTTTGAATATCACAAAGATTTAAGCTCTTGCTTTCAAATACCTTTTGCAGAAATAATATGAAATCTTTTGAATAAAAATATACCTTTGAATATTACAAAAGAATTTTCAAACAAATATATATGTGAACTTCGAATTCTTGTTCCCAATAAAAATTTTAAGTAAAATAAAAATGGAGTAGATCAACTTATAAAAATAAAATTGAATGCTCAATAATAAACTTAATAAAATCTCAAGACCAAACCAATTTTTCGTAAGATGATTTGAGTGTAAGCACGTGGATCTTGAAGATGATATTGACGAATGCCCAAACTTGATGTGAATACGTTGAAAGTAGGTAAAGCTTAGCAAAAGATCTGTATAAGTTATGCAAAAGTGTTAACCTAGGTTTTAAAATTGGTACATATTAGAATTTTTGGACTTTGATCAATTTTCAACCATTGAATCATTTAATTAAAAACTTTTTGTTCGATTCTGAACTGAAGCACCGTTCTACACCACGAACTCATCGACGAATGTCCATACCAGTTGAAGAATGTCCTTCAGTCGCTCATCGATGAGAACAAGGGATTCGGCGATGAGTGGGTTCTTTGAGAAAACAAGGGTCTCGGTATTTTCTCGTCAACGAGTTGATTCACTAGTCAACAAGTGTACAACACTCGCTCGTCGATGACTCCATGTGGCTAGCTGATGAGTGCCCCGTTTTTTAGTCGTATGATCATTCTAAAGTAAAAATCCACCCTATGACAAATGTATATGAATATTTCATGAAAAACATGCTTCCTAGGGTCAGTCTATATGCCGTTTTGAGTTTCGCAACATATCTTATGAGTTATGCAAATACAATCGAACCTAATTTGTGAAATACATTATAAAATCTGGATTGTCTTTATCCATATGCTCTTCTTCTTTCATGGATTGAGCCAAATGGTATGCACTTCGTGTCCCTCATGGCTTCCATAGCATACTTACCATTCGTGCATGCTAAGTTATGATCCTATTCAAAATCTCAATGCACAAGTAAAATACCAAGTGATTTGTCATCATCAAATCAGGATTAGACTAATAGAGTCAACACATGGATATGTAAGTGAACGGTTCTTTCATACATCCCCATGGCAGCATTTTGTATGGCATCATCATAACTGGCCACATGCTATAAAGGTTGTTTATGTTACTAAAAGGATTGAAACCATTTGAAGCAAGGTCAAGTCTAATGTTGCAAGGATCACTAGCAAACCACGAATGCATTTTATCATACTCAACCCAAATTTCTGAGTCGCTGGATGGCTAAAGGTGTTTTCCTCTTGAAGGCATTTCTCTTTATGTCATCTCATATCTGCAGTAGTTTTTTTGCACATGTATAATCTTTGAAGCCTCGGTATTAATGGACAATATTGCAAAAAAATTTTATGGATCTTTTTACCCTTCCTCGGATTAGTTTTATACCTTGATTCACAACATCCTGGACACTCGTTTGCATTTTCGAATTCAACATAAAAATTTTGCAATCATACCTACTCATTACGCGCATAAACTGCGTAATTAGGTGTTTTAATTCATGCATTGAGTCTTATATTTTTAATTAAATACTCAATTACTCTAAATATTTTAACATTGTGTCCTATTTATAATATTTGGGTTTTATTGAGTAATTTCTAATTTTTTGGTATTTTTTTAATCGCAGAGAAATTATTGGACGCTAAAACCAACTCTACTTCGTAATTTATGCATAATTTTCTTGTCTGAGTTCCGATCGAGATGATTTTAAATGCTATAAAAAGATGAGAAGATTATCTACAAATTTTTTGTTTTAAGATTTGAGAGATACGAGCTTTAGGATGGTCAAAACTGGGCGTGTTTGCTGGGAAATAAAAAGAAGAAAAAAGAAGAAATAAGAAAAAAACAAAATGAAAAAAAATAATAAATATAACATATTGATTTGACCCAGCCATGCAACTAGGTCTGGACTCCTCCATCAAGCAATGTGTTGGGTAGGTCTCTCCTCCTATATATTTTTCTCTTCTTCTCTCCAGCAACCCGCACCCTTTCACCCTCTCCAACTCTCTTCCCTTTCCCTTCTCTCCCTCTTCTTTCTCTCAACCTAACTCCCCCTTCTCCCTCTCTCTCAACTCTCCCTATCCTCTTCTCCCACTTAGTTCTCTCTGTGCCTAGCTCTTCTCTCCGCTTGCTTCTCTTCTTTCTCTCCCTCCTTTCTCTCCCACTCCCAGCCAACACCCTCTTCCCTGCTCTCTCCCTTCTCTGCCTTTCCCTTCTCCTTTTTCTCTTCCTCTTGTTTCCCTGCTATAGCTGTTGTCCTCCAAGCTGAAGTCCCATAGCCGCTACTGTGGTTGTATGCTACTGTTCATGAAGACCCGAGAACCTGCTGCCCCCAGCTTGCCGAGTGCTATTGCTGCCATCCAGAACCCGAGCTGCTAGCTGCTTCCATCCTATAACTAAGGAACCCAAGGACTCAAGCCACGGCTGCTGCTGCTGCTCCAATCTTCTCCAAAGTGCACCGCTCTATCCTCGTTTCTTAGTTCCTGTCGATCCCTCATCTCTTACCTTATTTTAAATTCAAAAGTTTCTATTTTTCTTATCCTTTACATTACTTTCTATTTAACTGTTATTTCTTAAAATCTTTCAAGGTTTAAATTTCTTCTTTCTTTAGTGGTATTAATTTGCAATTTGTTTTATTATTTCTTGCTTGAGTTAATTATTGTTTTAAGTTTTATTTGGGGCATTGTTCGATTGAATTGCCTTTTGGTTATTTAAATTTTTTTTTAGGGTTTAATTAATTTTCTTGGGTGCTTATTTAATAAAGATAGTTTCTTTTATTCCGCAATTCGTTAGATTTTGATTCTTCCTGATCTCCATTAAATCTGGTGTTTTATCTGGTTGGATTTTAATTGTTGCTTAGTATAGTGGTTTTATTTAAGTGAATGTTTGCAGCGTTTATTTTCTTTCTTTCTTTTTTCTTTTTGGCCTCAAGTCATGCATTTAATTGGTATTTTTATGCATGTTTAATTTTTAGTTAGGGTTTAAATTTTAGTCCAAAAATCTCAAAATTTCAAGAACTTGAATTTGAACTGTGTTCAGTAAACTTTCATTTTCTTGATTTCTTTTGGATTTGTACAAATTTTGGAATTAAACTGCATTCTCTGAGGAGATGATCTAACCTTTGAGCTAAGTACTACACGACTGAACTCATTTTTGGTGTCGTTGTCGAGGATCAAACCTGGGTCAACCGAAAAATAAAATTAAAAAAATTAAAAAAGTTAAAAAAATTTAAAAAATTAAAAAATAAATAATAATAAAATTGTAAAATTTGAAAAAAAAAAATTGATCATGCTTGTTTGCCGTTGTGTTGGTGAACTCCTACTATTTGAATTGATGTTTGATGCCTTGGGTATGAGATATTTCAAATAGATTATCCAAAATTTCACTTAACACCAGTAGTGACACACTGAGCACAAAATTTGATTATTCTCCTGTTACTTTTACGAGTGATTCTAAAATTGATATCAGCAATCTATTTGAACAATTCTTTGAGGAAGTCATGGCTGCACCTACACCACATACACTTCAGGATTTTCTACAGCTTACACGCACTTCTACTCCTTCTTGCATTATGTTACCACAAGATGCACCGAACTTCACAATTAAGCATGGCATGTTATCTGTGATACTCTAGTTTCACAAGATGGATTTTGAGTCCTTACCAGCATTTGACAGATTTTGACATGGTTTGTACCACTTTCATTAATAGGGTTGGAACCAATGAGTATATTAAACTTCTCCTATTTCCTTTTTCTTTAAAAAGATAAGACAAAAATCTGGTTTAATTCTATGCAACCAAACTCTATTACTAGCTGGGCTGAAATGTAGCGTGAGTTCTTGCATAAGTTCTTTTCTTTTTAGAGAACTCAGTACCTGCAAGACCAGATCAGTCAGTTCATGCAGAAAGGTGACAAGATGTTCCAAGCTTGTTGGGAGAGATTCAAGAACCTGATGAATATATGTTTACATCACAGATTCGATCTTGGAGGTTAGTGAATTATTTTTATACTGCTTTAACCCCTGAATGTAAACTGTTTGTCCAGACCATGTGCAATGGGGAGTTCTTCAGCAAGGAACCAGATGAGGCTTTATCATTCTTCAATTATTTAGCTAAGAGTGCCCAACAATGGAACACATGTCATGAATAGGCACCAATGGCAACACAACCTCTTAGAGCGATTAGTGATGGAGGCAGATACGAGATCAAAGAGGAAACTAGTCTACAAGCTCTTGTTGCTGCATTATCTAAGAAACTAGAGGTTATGGAATTACAAAAAGGGAAATCTGAGGATTGCTCTATTCGTGAGACCTCAGACCACAAAATTCAGGATTTTTATTTACAACTAGTTTGGCAGAAGAGTAGATCTAATCGGATAAAATTAGCAAATTAGGTCAACAAATCCCAAAATCAACCATTCTTAAACACTTATAATCTGGGATGCAGGAATCACCTGAACCTCTTATGGAGAAATGATCAGTCTGGTCCATCTTCCTCACTATATTAACAAGTTCCTCAATCTTATGCACCACCTCCGCAACCGCTATATCACCCAATTGTAGATCCTCAACTATAGTATCAGTCGTTATATCACCTAGTTGCAGCACCTTAACAGTAGTATCAGCCGCAAATGATTTCTCAAAGCTACGCACCTCCAGGATTTCAACCAAATTTAGCTCCTATTCCTTTAAAGAAATCTTTGGATGATAGCATGACACAGATGGCGAACATGTTTCAACAATTCATGCATATTCACGTCACGGTAAACAATCAGAATAATCAAGCCTTCAGTGAGCTGAGAGACACCATGAATAAGATAAGAACAAAACTGAATACCTTGGAAAAAGGGAAATTTCTTGTACAGCCTTTGCCAAATCCCTAGGTATATCAACAACAACAGCAACTAGTGCATACTGTTTCAGGGGATTCTATTGAAACGGCGAAGGAGGTTATTACCTTGACGAGAGGAAAAGCAGTTGCTCCAACACCTAAAGTGACAACCGAGACAAATAAGGGAAAATAAAAATTAGATGAAGCAAGCTCAAGTTCAAAGAAGTCAGATAAAAAGGAGGATGAGACTATTAACGAGTATCAACCTGTGGTACCCTACTCTTAGAGATTGACATTTAGTCAAAAGAATAAGTATCACACTAAGATTAAAGAAATATTCAAACAGGTGAAGATCAACATTCCACTTCTGGATGCCATATAGCAAGTTCCTGCGTACACAAAATTTTTGAAGGATCTATGCACAGTGAAAAGGAAATTGAACGTGAAGAAGAAAGCTCTCTTGACCGAGCAAGTTAGTGCATTGATATTGAGTCAAAATCGTCATAAGCTTAGAGATCCTCGTTCTCCCACTATTTCTATCATGATTGGTAAATCTCGTATTAGGAGAGCCTTACTTGATTTGGGGAGTAGTGTGAACTTGCTCCCATTTTAAATATATGAGCAGTCGGGTTTAGGTGAGCTAAAGAAAACACCTATAATTCTATAGTTGGCAGATAGATCACTAAAAGCTCCACGAGGTGTTATTGAAGATGTGTTAGTACAAGTTGACAAATTTTATTATCCAGTGGACTTTGAGGTTTTGGATATTCAGTAGCCTATCTCCAACATCTACCAGACAACTATTATTTTTGGGCAACCATTCATTGCTACCTCTAATGCCTTGATTAATTGTCGAAAAGGAGTACTTAAGCTCATGTTCGGAAATATGACATTAGAGATGAACTTGTGTAATAAGACACCAACTAGGTGTGATGATTCAGAGGTACACACATTAGATGTGGTAGATGAATTGGATATGTTAGAGTTGTTGTCAGAATTTGGTTTTGATGGTACATTTGAGGGTGAATTTCCCAAACTACCTGAGGTATTTGATGAAAAAGTTCCCTTCATTATAGAGTTACTAGAAATAGAGGGGCATTCCACAAAGATAGATGCAATAGCAGTCCATGATGTGCGATGGAGACTGAACCCTACCATGACGGAGGTGATAAAGAAAGAAGAGCTAAAGATGTTAGACATCATCTATCCTACTATAGACATGCCACGCGGCCCTTGGTTTGATGATATAGTGAACTACCTTGTCACCGATCGAACGCTAGAACATGGGATAATGCAGGATAAGCATCAGTTCTTTGCAAAGACCAAGATAATATTTGAGAAGACGGGTTGTCCTAATCGAAATGCCTAGTTCGAGGAATTGGTTGATGCGTTCTGTGCCTACCAAACTGCATTCAAGAAAAGTTCAAGGATGACTCCCTACAGTTTGATTTACGGTAAAGCATGGTATGTACCTGTCAAGATTCAATATCATGCATTATGGATTATAAAATAGATTAACTTTTCACTTGAAGATGTCATAGCCTTGAGAAAGTTGCAGGTGCGTGAGCTTAAAGAATCCAAGAGGAAATTTTATGATAAGGACCTCTTAGCGAAGAAGCGGATGAACCTGCTGCATAAAATCAAGGATAAACAACTTTTCCCAAATCAGTAAGATCTTCTCTACAACTCTAGATTACATATGTTTCCCTGGAACCTGAGGTCCCGATGGGGTGGCTCGTTCATCGTTGAATATGTTCATTCCCATGGCACAGTAGAACTTGTCGATCCAATGAATGATAATAGCTTCATGGTCAATGAACAGTAGCTCAAGCCTCTCACGACTCCCTTCGATCCAAATCAAGAGGTCTTGCAAAAGGGGATTCCTCTAACCTTTCTATTTTACTGTTTTTCTTTTTCATTTTTTCTTTTCATTTTATTTGTTCTTATTTTTATCTTTCTTTTCTTTTTATGTCGCATTAGTTGGTAGTGATTTTCTATATTTTTTTCTTCTATTAGTTTGTTCACCGTGCACAGTTTTTCTATTTCCCCTATGTTTTCACATTGAGGACAATGTTCCACTTTAGTTGGGTTGGGGGGGGGTGAGAATTTGCATGTGACACTATGCACGTCTACTTGTTGGGTTTTGTATTAATAAAGAATAAAAAATAAAAAATAAAAAAATAAAAAGAGAGAAAAGAAAGAAAGAGTATTGAGGAATTACACTAACTTATGCCATGATTAACACTGACGTATACCTTTCACATACTTGCATATAACCTAAGAATTACAAACTCGAGTCATTTATGTATAGTTTCTCTTTATATGACTTTGTAACTCCATGAAGAATTGGTTGGTAGTTTATTCGTGTTAATTTGGTTATATAAACTCTTGTATTTACACGACATCTTATGAGGCTAAATAGACACATTCACATGATTCATTACACTTAGGGTTCCTTGTGAGCATTGAGAGAACACCCGTGGCGACTATGACACCTTGTGAGATATCCTTGAGCTATTTATCATCCTTTTGAGTGTTAACATCAAATCAAAGTTCACGAAACTTGGTTCTCTTTTCTTTTGGACGATTCTTTGTACACTAGTCTCTGTTTTTTACTTGCTAGCCTAGAGGTGACATCTAGTGGGGAGATAAAAACCTAGGTCTTGTAGCCTACTCAAGACGTGAAGGCTGATCCACCCCTAGAGATAGACTTAGTTCATGGATTATTTTTGAGCTTAATTCCCATTAGTGGTATGAAAACAATAAAAGAAGTGTAATGATTGTCCTCATTGACAATGAAAAAATGGAAATTGAAGAATGAGTAGAAGAAAGAATAAAAAAAATGTACATGAAATGAAAGGTTAAAACCTGCTCCATACAAATACCACAAAAAGTTAGAGACATGACACATGTTCTCCACGTATGAAAACTCTTCAACCGCTTCATGCTTCAAATGTATTCACACTAGGTTTGTGAATAAGTTGATCTAGGGTGGCATTGGTTGGACATGGCGAGTAGGTGAGAAGATGCTAGGGTGAAAGACCCGACACCTCACATATAAGCTAGATCCTTCTCATACTAGTCTTCTCCATACATTTAGCGTTTGTTCCTTTCAATATGTGGGATGCTTGATCGCAACACTCCTCCTCACATACGATGAGTGAACCCATTATTTTTTAGTGTTTTTTAGGGTATACCAGTTAGGCCGAGTCAAAACAACCATTCTATAGGTGTCCACTAGTATCTTGGGTGTAACGAGTCATACACATTACACATACCTCAAGACTTCACCTATTTATACTCAGATTTATATGACCACATTAACACTGAATTGTACTGCTAGTTAACTTCATGTGAGTATACTGTTTTTAAGGGCCATATAACAATGAGACTTGCATGAATGACTTACTTCGGAGTTGTGTGCATTGTATACGATGAGCTTGTGTGAAATTTGGTTATATTCCTATATGTAAAATGGCATGGTGGTGTCGCATGTACATTCATTTCATGTTTGTTGGAGTTAGTGTTTGTGGATACCGCCCTGGAATTTATTCACATTATTTGCTAGAGACTAGCAAAACATTAGTAGGGGGTGTGATTACGTGCTTAAACTGCATAATTAGGTGCTCTAATTTAAGCATTGAGACTTTATATTCTTAATTAAATACCTAATTATTCTTAATATTTTAACATTGTGTCCTACTTATAATATTTGGATTTTATTGAGTAATTTATAAATTTTTTGAATTTTTTACTGTAGGGAAATTATTGGACGCTAAAACCAATGCTACTTTGTAATTTGTGCATAATTTTGCATCTGAGCTCTAATGAAGATGATTCAAAAGGCTATTAAAATATGAGAAGATTATCTACAAACTTTTCTATTTTAAGCTTTGAGAGATACAGGTTTTAAGATAGTCAAAACTAGGCCTATTTGCTAGGAAACAAAAGGAAGAAAAAAGAAGAAATAAGAAAAAAAAATAAAATAAAATAAAAAATATAACATGTTGATATGACCAAGCCATGTAGCCGGGTCTGGATATCTCCATCTAGCTGTGTGTTGGGTAGGTCTCTCCCCCTATATATTTTTTGCTTCTTTTCTCCAGCAACCCACACCCTTTCACCCTCTCCAACTCTCTTCCCTTTCCCTTCTCTCTTTCTTCCTTCGGCCGGCCTAACTCTCCCTTCTCCTTTCTCTCTCAACTCTCAACTCTCCCTATCCTCTTCTCCCACTCGGTTCTCTCTTCGCCCACCTCTTCTCTCCCCTTGCTTCTCTCTTTTCTCTCCCTCCCTTCTCTCCCACTCTCGACCAGCACCCTCTTCCCTATTCTCTCCCTTCTCCTCCTTTCCCTTCTCCTTTTTCTCTTCCCCTTCTTTCCTGCTATAGCTGCTGCCCATGAACTCTCTTGCTGCCATTGTTGGTATTGTAGCTATTTTCCTCTAAGCTGAAGTCCGATAGCCACTGTTGTGGTTGTGCGCTTCTGCTCGTGAAGACCTGAGAACCTATTGCCCCCAGCTTGCCGAGTACTGTTGCTGCCATCTAGAACCTGAGCTACTGGTTACTACCATCCTGCAACCAAGGAACCCAAGGACCCAAGCCACGGATGCTAGCTGGTGCCATCCTACAACCAGGGAACTTGAGGACCAAAGCCACGGCTGCTGCTACTGCTCCAATCTTCTCCAACGTGCACCACTTTCTCTTCGTTTCTTAGTTCCCATCGATCCCTCATCTCTCACCTTATTTTAAATTCAAAATTTTCTATTTTGCTTATCATTTACATTACTTTTTGTTTAATTGTTATTTCTTGAAATCTTTTAAGGTTTAAATTTCTTCTTTCTTTAGTGGTATTAATTTGCAATTTGTTTTATTATTTATTGCTTGAGTTAATTATTGTTTTAAGTTTAATTTAGGGGATTATTCGATTGAATTGCCTTTTGGTTATTTAAATTTTGTTTTAGGGTTTAATTAATTTTATTGGGTGCTTATTTAATAAAGATAGTTTCTTTTATTCAGTAATTCGTTAGATTTTGATTCTCCCTGATGTCCATTAAATCTGGTGTTTTATCTGGTTGGATTTTAATTGTTTCTTAGTATAGTGGTTTTATTTAAGTGAATATTTGTAGGGTTTATTTTCTTTCATTTAATTTTTTTGGTCTTGATTCTGGCGTTTAATTGGTATTTTTATGAATGTTTAATTTTTAGTTTGGGTTTAAATTTCAGTACAAAAATCTCAAAAATTCAATAACCCGAATCTGAACTGTGTTCAGTAAACTTTTATTTTCTTGATTTCTTTTGTATTTGTACAAATTTTGGAATTAAACTACATTCCTCAAGGAGATGATCTGACCTTTGGGCTAAGTATTACACGACTGAGCTCCTATACTTAGGATAGCTTCCGAACTGCTCATTTTTCAAGTGAGTTACCTACACGCATGTATTGGAGTGTAATCGAGACCTAATTCACACATGTATGTCTTCACCTCATAAAAATACTTTGAAAGTATTTCACCATCCAGAAGTGCTGCCTTAATTAGGCTTAAATGCATGTTGAATGCATTCTGAGATAACCCATGCATTGTCCTTGCATGAAGCAACTTTATCAGGAACTCCAATTTTGAGAAGTTTTTACAGTTTGGATATAAGGATGCCCGTGCATCCCTCACAAGATTAGAAATGGTTTACAATGGTTATTTAACTGACAAGGATCATAAGGAATGGTACCTACTAAAGTAGATTCGATACCAGTATGCGACACATTGACATCCTTCGTGTCCATTGGGATCCCCCTTTTCAAGTCACCTAACATTTCAATTATCCCTTCTGAACGTGTAAAACTATATTTGCCCCCTCATCTTCATCTTCATCATCATCGCTCAGAAGTGTGTAATCTTCACCGTGAAGCACGCATGTTGTGTAACTTTTTTCCATTCCATTGTCTAATAAATGTGTTTCAACTAAATCAATGTGTCGAAATGTTATGTTTTTCCATTTCTTGCAAGGACGCCTTATTCTACTGGATTTTTCTACACGAGGATGGGCGAACTCAATGAAATTATGTACCCCTTTCATGTATTATGGCAGAAACCTACCCCGAGCCTTCATCCAACTCTTATCCATGTTCATTTATTAGCCAATAGCATGTTTAAGTAAATGATGTTGATTATATTCTCATAATGTTTATGAGGCATGCATCGTGAATCCTAAAATCAACCACCTTTTGTCTAAAGGGTACGGATCCTATCCCATTCAAGAATGTTGCATTTACATTACAGTCAATTGCTCAAATTCCTTGATCAAAGTCATTCTAAGTTTCAGCATCTCCCCATGGCTCTCCAAGTACATGAGATGGGGGAAGTGAACATTTTGCTAGTTTTTCATCACTAAAAAATTGTCATGACACCTCACTATGCACCCACAGAACACAAGTAGAGACCCTCTTGAAATATGTAATGACAATGAAAAAATCGTAAACGATGACTACAATGTAAACACAACTTCCTAAATTTTCCACATTGAACAATTCTTGATCAGGTCTAATACAAACATCACTAATCGTAAAATCAACAAATAATTAACATGTTCAATTGATTATTAATCTACATACTATGACTAATAATCAATTGAATATTAATTGATTTGTCTCACATGTACAATAAAGCATGAATGTATAGTAACCATTCTTGAACGCGTTTTAACTTCAATGAACACAAGCATATAATGAACGACTAAAGAGAACAATTAAATGACAATAATTAATTTGGTGTTCTAATCTCACTTAAGATGAAATAGGTTAGTGGAAACTTTGTGGATATACATTTACCTTTATCTCCCCATCTACTCCCAATTTACTCTCATATTAATCCTGCCCACTTGATCAAGGCAATTTAGAGATTCACTCCCTCTCCCTTTTTCCCATATTTTCTAATCCTTCAATATTTGTATATTTCTAGAATACTAGCTAAGTACTTAGGTGAAGATCAAATTCTTGCAGTTGTGCGCACATCCTATGCAGTTGCATGTGCTCTTAAGAAGTATAAACAAAATGGAAAAGTAGATCATGATCTCGCACTTCATTCAATTGCAACTGAATTAGGAAGAAACATAAGTGGTCAATTTCTTGTTATGTGTCTTGAGGATATAAGGTAAAATGGAGAGTTTTTTCATTGTATTTATGAAATAGAATCAATGATTTATGTGGGACATTTCATGCTAGTGAATTAAGGGAAAATAAATTTTGGTTTAGAAGATAGGAAATTTTGGATTTCAACAATTTGTGTGTGCGTGTGCATGTGTGTATTGTGATATATCATCTTTGAAGTTGCAAACATAAAACTTATTTTTCAGGCCATATAATGGGGAAATTAAAGGCAATGATCCTCAGAGGAAGCTGTTGTTAACTAATCCTACCCATCTAACTGGATATTTGTTTTATAATTATAGCGTGCAATCTAATCATTAAGTAAATCAAATTGAATATAAATCATGCAATGTCAAAAAGAAGAAAAGAAAAATTTATCACTCAAGTTAGCCCCCTTGGATGCCTACCCAAACCAACAATCGGTATCGGAGTAGGATTCTAGTGCCAGAACCAAAATAGTACAGCAACATAAAACTTTCCTCTCTTCCTATTTACCGAAAACCCTAAACATAATAGTTTGAAACTCTCCATAGAAGCAGCAACACCCAATTTTACCCAAAATCCCAATAAAGTTGTTCCATAAAACCCATGAGAATGGACAAGGAAAAAACAAGTGAGAGAATTGTTCCTCACTCCTAAAAGAAATGACATAAACATCAGGAGTTATTCCATCCCCAAGCCAATGATCCTCTCAAAAGTGGATTCTATCTCCACTGCACACTTAAAAACAAACATTAGGAACACACAAGTAACATTAGGAAAGAAAGAATGATAATAACAAATCACACAAGTAACATTACAACCTTAGTAAATCAACAAACTCAAGATATGACAATTAAATTAAAACAACTCCACCCACATGCCCCCACGGAGAAACAACACACACACACACACACACACACACTATCACACACACGCACACTATCACACGCACACGCACACACGCACGTGCGCGCGCGCGCGCACACACAGTCATTTACAAAAGAAGAAGAAGAAGAAGAAGAAGAAGAGGAAGAAGAAGAACCCAGGAGCGGTGGTAATTGCTTGTGGCGGCGGTTGCTTTTGGTGGTGGGAGGAGGGAACAATGGCAGAGGCGATGGGAGGAGGGAATAATGGCAGCGGCGGTGAGAGAAGGGAACAACGGCGGCGATAGAGGGAGGAGGGAACAATACACAGGGAGAGGAGGATGGAAATTTTAGGGAAATGTGTGGAAAATTTTGGAGAATCACCGTGGGGGAATAGAGTTTTTAGTTTTAGAGCATTAGTGACGATTTCAAAACCGCCAGGAATACTCTAAAAACCGTCACTAATAGTTAAATAATTTGTTTTATATATTTTTAAATTAAAATTGAGATAAAATGAGCATATTAATTTAAATAAAATTTAAGTAAAAATATTCATAAATTTTTTTAAAAGGTACAAAATGATAATTTCCAATTAGAAAATATTTTTATTGTTTTTCAATTGTCATTTATAATAAGATTGCTATAGTAAAGTGAATTTTAAAATAAAAACAATTAAGTAAAATAAATATAATAATTTTTACTATAATATTTTTAATTGATTTTGTTATGCATTTTATTATTTTATTCATATTTTTTATATTTTAGTTGATTTAAAGACAAAAATAAGTATTATTTTTACTTGAGCTTTTTATTTATTTTAATTTTATAAATTTTAACCAAATAGATTGCTGGTTTTTTATTTTAATATTTTTTTTTTTATAATTTTCTATAGTGATAGCGAGCGTCCCCAAATTTCCCCTATATTTTAATTTCCAAAACCGAGTTGGACACCTTTGTTGTATTTCAAAATTAGAAGTATAAATGCCTAAAATAATGTGCACAATTAAATTCGTAAGGCCAAATTGTTGGACTCTCCCAAGGGTATTAGTCACCCTAATCATTGTGCAGCTGAGACATTATACTCTGTTGTAGATCAACCTAGAATGGACAAAACCGATTGAACAATTGAAATATTGACTTTAAGTTATGGGCCTTAAAGCGGTGAACTCAACATTTCACAAAGAATAAGTTGGTATTTCTTGTAGTATTTTTACTTTTTATTTTTTATTTTTTTATTTAATTATTATTTAGATTTATTATTATTATTTTCTTTCTTTGTAATAGAGGTCAAAGTCTAGTCCTAAGACTGCAAATGAGCCAAATCAATTTGAGTTGTGGCAAGCTCGCGTTTGACTCAGCCTTAAAGTTTTTTATTCGAGCTTGGTTCTTTAGTATATGTAACTCGAACTTGACTCGACTAAAACTTAAATGAGCCAAACTCAAGCTCAAACCTGACTTGAAGGAAGCTCGTTTCAAATAATAAATGAACCAAATCACTAATTAAGCTAATTAAATTTATTAATAATTAACAAATATAATTCCATAAATATATCTTTAAAGTAAAAAATTTAAAGTCAACTATTTAATGATATTAATATTGAGTTTGTTCATGAGCCTAATACCAAATTAGTTCACAAGCCTAATATCAAGTTAGTTCTTAAGTTACTAACAAACTAGTAACTTGAAGAGAGCAGTACAACTGAGAGTTGTATATGCTACGTGCGGGAAGGATGAATCGCTTTTAAAAAGGAATCTATTGATTCTTTCCCAATTGGTCGGACAATAGGTTCGATGATTTACTTCACGGGTGAGGTTTTGATTTAAGTCCAGTATGGCCCATCTGTGCCAAGGAAAAGAGTAGAAGAAGCATTTGACTCCTTCATGCATGCTTCACTTGGCTCGGGGGGTTATAGCTCAGTTGGTAGAGCTCCGCTCTTGGAATTGGGTTGATGCGATTATGGGTTGGATGTCTAATTGTCTAGGCAATAATGATAGTATCTTGTGCTTGAACAGGTGGCTCACTTTTTCTAAGTAATGAGAAAATGAATCTGTAAACAAACTAATAAATAAGTCGGCGTGTGAGTTTAATAAGTCGAGTATGAACTAACTCAAACTTGGCTTATTTAATTGATGACCTTGAAATTTGACTTCAAGTTTCACTCGTTTCATTTGTTAATAAGTTTAACTGAGTCATTATCAAATCGAGAAGCTCACGAAAAGCTTAAGTCATTTGCAGCTCTACTAATTGGTCATGGCTCATCTAAAGGTCAAACTTACGTTCGCTTGTATTAATGCCCTGAGATTGATAGGGTTAGTTTCATTTTTGTTTGATTTTGAACAGGTCTCTTAAGGCTGAGACCCAAAAGTTTTTAGTAGAAGCGTGGCCCACTTAGATTTTGATAGAAACATGGCTTGCTGGTTGGCCATGTTCTATCAACAAATACTTCCAAGCCACCAATAAATTGGTCTCTCCCATGAGGCCCATCTTTCACACATGTTTGCACAATTTAAATTTAATAAGTAAGGTAGTGCTTGGTAATGTGAATTTTGAAATTTAATTTAAATTTATGTATTTTTAAATATAATATTAAATTAAATTTAGGAAGGATAAATTATTATACATACAAAACAGAAAATGTACAGTAAATAAAAGTGGCTAAAATAGTAAGAAAAATAAATTTTGAAGAAAGAAAAAAAAACACACACACATACACATACACGCACACACAAAAGTGACACATTTCATAACATAATTAAGAAATTAGCTACTAGAATAATTTTGGTAATACTAGTGATGCGCTTGTAATATATTTTTTAGCAGACTAATAGTAGACTATTAGTGACGGATTAGAACTATCACTAAACTATCCAAATTTTTGAAAAATATTTTAAGCTAGAATCGTCAAAAGGTAAATTTGTTACTAACTGCATCTTCCATGGTTGCCCGCCACCCTTGCATGGATGAAAAACTGTGTCTAAGCCCATCATTCTTACCATCTTTAGATAAATTTTCAGTTTTGGGAGTGCTTAGATATATACCCATCTCTAGCTGCAATCAAACAAGAATCCTAAATCACAAAAGTAGAATACAAAACTTCAAACCCAAAACAAGAGAATAGAAAAGAAAATTCGCAAGGCCTCACTATGGAAAAAAATAAGGAAGAAGAAGTCTAATAAGGATTTTCAAAATACATAAATAGGTGAACTATATTCAACCCTTGAACTAGTAAACAAAAATTTGATTCCTTAATACAAAAATTAATAAATACAATCATCACATCAGCCCAGAACGTGATGGCCACTGTATGATAGTATTTTATTTTCTATCTTCAAAACAAGTGAAAAACCAAGTGCCTGCAGGGGAAAAAAATAGCACATTCATGAATCTTTATTTAAGAATGTTCTGAGTACCAAAGAAGATAGTAACCTTTGTCTTCTCCAAATCAGCTTTAGCCCCATCTTCCTTCGCCGCAACCACCATAGACTTTAGCGCCACCACTAACTTCACCTCCTTCCCTTGCTCCCCCGATCTTTGCCACTAAAACATCACAAAGCCGACAATCACATGCACTAAGGTCGTCACAATCACCACCGCCCAGTCGGACTCCATTGACACCCACAGCGCCGCCTGGATCGACCTCACCAACTCCGAGCTCGAACTCATCCTCGTCCCAATCTTCAACCCCCCTTCTTACTCCCTCTACGATGATCGGCCATCTCTCTATCTAACCCTAGAAAATAGAGGAATCACCTTTTTTATGCATTAAAAATAAGAAAGGGAAGGACGGAAAGGACGCGTAGTCGGAAGAAGGAATGAGGGAAGAGGAAAGGAGGGAGGAGGGAAAGGAAGATTGGGAAAGGAAGGAGAGGTAAACGTGTGCGCAAAAACGAATTTAGCTTAGGTTAAAGTATTAGTGATGGTTTCAAAATCGTCACTCATACCCTATTATTAGTGACGAATCTCCTAACCCGTCACTAATACCCTTAACTAAATTATTTTTATATTTTTTTTAAATAAAAATACTATCAGTGATGATTTCAAAACCGTCACTAATACCTTATTATTAGTAACGAGTGTCCCCATCAATCACTGATATCCTTAACTAAATTATTTTTATATATCTTTTAAACAAAAACACTATTAGTAACAGTTTCAAAATTGTCACTAATACCCTATTATTAGTGACGAATCTCCCAATCCGTCACTAATACCCTTAACTAAATTATTTTTATATTTTTTTAAATAAAAGCATTATTAGTGACGGTTTCAAAACCGTCACTAATGCCCTATTATTAGTGATGAATCTCCCAATCCGTCACTAATACCCTTAACTAAATTATTTTTTATATTTTTTTAAAATAAAAGCACTATTAGTGATGATTTCAATACCGTCACTAATACCCTATTATTAGTAACAGATTAAATTCGTCATTAATACCCTAGAATCATCGCTAATATTTTCTCGAAAAAATTTTCGCATGAAAAATTATTGCCCACATGGTTTTTAGTGACGAAAGAATTAGTGACGGTTCTTAAAAACCGTCATTAATATCAACTTTTAGTGATGAAATTAAATTCCTTACTAATACTTTCGTCACTAAAAACTGGTTTTTTTTGTAGTGAGTATAAGCAAAGATAGTTGTAAAATTTTCAGAGCCTCCCCCTAAGTTTGTGCACTTAACCATGTTGTTAAGTGGCCTCTCTACTATGCATTAGACCTACTTCTCATCTAATCCGTATAAACCTATCTTCCTAAAGAGGTTTGCTAAAAGTATCAACCCACTGTTCATTAGTACACACAAACTCAAGGGCCACATCCCCTTTCTGCATATGATCACGAATGAAATGATGTCTAATCTTAATATGTTTGGTTCGTTAATGTGAGGATGGATTTTTAGATATATTAATTGCACTGGTATTATCACATTTAATTGGAACCGTATCATAGTGCAACCCAAAATCCATAAGATGCCGCAATATATTTAGCTTCGGCTATGGATTAGGCAACGAAGTTCTATTTCTTGGAAAACCACCAACTAGAGATTGTCTAAAATAATGATAAGTGTCATTAGTGCTCTTCCTGTCTACTTTACTACCAGTAAAATCAACTTCTATGCAACTTATTAACCTTATAGGTCACACCCGATTTTGATAATGACAAATACTCTAGTATTTGATAGCTTTCAAGTTTGTGTGCAAGTTTATATTAGCAAATGAATTGATGACACACAAAGTAAAGCTTGAAGACCTTGAAGATTATTTCTTGTTGTAATTTATATTATTTGGGTTTGTAATTATTTATAATTGTTTGTAATAATCTCTGCATGTCATGAATGTAGGTTTTGTAAGCTCAAAAATGACCTTAGATTGACCATAGGGACCGAATGACCTTAGGGCACCCTTTGGTCGACCATCGGTCGATCAACGCCGGATTTTTGGGACTATCTCAAAATGGCCTCAATAAGACCCTAGTATAACTCTAGGTCCCGACACTCATGCACATATATCATACAAAATTAAAGAGTGTTAAAAAAGAATAAAATTGAATAATATAGGGAAAATTGAGAGAGCTCGGGCGACCGAACCCCAGGGGTTCATTTCACCTCGGGTGCTCGAAATGTTAAGAAGTCAATCGTTTGACCATGCTTCGGGCGACTAAACACATTTTGACCATATCTTCCTCAGGCCACCAAACCCCTAGATGTGACCTTTTCACCAACTTAGGTTGTCGAGGAATTTAGTTCAAAATAGGCCCTGGGCAACCGAACACATGCGTTCGGGCTACTGAACCTAGGACCGGGCACCCAAACCTATGAACAAATGTTTCTGACTTTTGTTCAGGCTACCAAACCTACACTCGGGCGGCCGAACCATTTTTAAGGCAGTTTAAAAATGTGTATATTCAAGCAACCAAACCTTGGTTCAGCCACCTGAACCTTGTCGGGTTAAAATTAATTTAACTGAGGTAAAATTGAGTTAATTTGGGTTAATAGTGCTTAAGAATTTTTGAACTCTTCTAATATTACCCAATAGGTCCCAAATGATTATATTTTTCACCTTGTCTATAAATATGGGTTCATGTGTGAAGATTAAGAGTAGATTAACCAAAATCATTTGCAAAAATCCTCTCTATCTCAAAATCTTATTTTGCCCAAAATACTCTCAAATGTTCATTCCCTTGATACATCTTGATATTGTGAGAGTTTATTGATTGTTCTTGTGTTTATTAGATATTGCTAATACTCCCATTTGTTCGGTTGATTGTTTGATTCATTTATGGGAGTTTAGTTAAGTTTATCCCACAGATTTCAATATTATAAATCTTGTGTTGGGATAAACTAGCAAGCATAGGATATTTGCATTGTTATTGCAAGTGTCCCATAGCTTTGATTTGGGTGTGCAAATTGTTTTTCTACAAGCTAAAATATTTTCAAACTATTCTTGTGCTCATTACATTAAAGGAAAATATTTTGAGTTAAGTTTGAATATTTGATTAACATCTTTGAAACACTGATTTACTATTGAGATTTCATTTAGCTCGTTTCAAAGATACAACTTGCTTAGAACACTCTTGAACATTATTGTGATCATATCTTGTTGAGTGTTATTTGCACTTATATTCACATCACTGAGCTTACATTACCTATATTGTTGATGTGTATGTGATTGATTATATTGGGTATATATCTACTTTACTTGAGAAGTACAATCACTCTAACAGTTATGTTGTGAAAAATACTGTTGTATTCCAGGAGTGGCCTGAGGGGCTGGTAATCCAACCTGTAAGGATTGTTAGGGCCTTCTCCACCCGACAAGGAGAATTTGTAAAGGTTGAGGTTAGCCTTGTTCTAATTGACCTGGTTGTATTAGGTACTGCTCCACCTGTTAAGTGAGCTTTAGTGGAATCCTCGGGCTTGCGAGTTAGAGGCAGGGACGGTGGCACAGTTGGTCGAACCCCGATAACATTTCTTGTGTGTGCTTTTAATTTCCGCATATTAATTCTAGCAAATGAATGTTTATATTTTACTATTGTGAATGATTGAGTTTATAATTGCATAGGCATACCCTAGGTTGAGTAATACTGCTGTTAAACTGATTGACCTAGGGGATTAATTTTTTAAAATACCCAATTCACTCCCCTCTTGGAAATACACCAAAGCTAACAATTGGTATCAAAGTCTCGTGGCATTGACTTAAACACTTTTACTAAAAGATTGCAATGGCTCAAATTGGTGTATCCCCATTCAGAGAGGGACATTCACCTTCTAGGCCTTCTGTATTTTGTGGTGTCTATTACACCACCTAGACAATTAGAATGAGCGTATTTATAAAATCAATGAATTGGATGGCCTGGTAGGTGATTGTTAATTGAATTTGTATGCCTTTGGATGAAAATAATATTAGGTTAATGCATGCGAATTCATATGCCATGGACTTATTATTTTGTGCTTTAGATTCTAATATTCTACATGAGTTTATGGCATGTTCTAGTGCAAAGGACATTTGGGAGGAGCTTGATAGGAAATATGGCGGGGCAAAAGAAAATGAGACCATCATTCTGAAGGATTTAAGCTCAAATGGTCCAGA
The DNA here is from genome assembly GCF_029873635.1 of Malania oleifera. NCBI lineage: Eukaryota > Viridiplantae > Streptophyta > Magnoliopsida > Santalales > Ximeniaceae > Malania > Malania oleifera. The sequence continues at coordinate 61,257,721 of NC_080420.1, forward strand.
GGAGGTAAATCGTGCATTAATAACGCCAATCAATGAAGAGGTATATGATTCACCTCTTATTTCAGTTTGTGATGCAGTTGATGATTCTTGTGTTGATTGTTGCAAAATACCATGTGTTGAATCATCTGTTGAACTTTGTGATAATACTTCTGATGTTGCATGAAATGATTCTGACAACATAAATTGTGACATATCCTGTAGTGAATCATGTGCATATGATATTGAAAGCATGACATCTTCTAAGAAATCGCATAAGGAATCCATTAGTGCTCATAACTTCATTGTTAGGATGCATAAAAAGAAAATATTTTTGAGAAATGAAAATAGAAGGTTGGCTAAACAATTAAAGAAATTAAAAGATCATCATGCCACCTTAGAGAAAAAGATGAAGAAAATATTGAAAATAATCTATTAGGAGGGAGAAATGGGAGATGATAAACCCTCAGAATTTAAAAAATATATTTTCAAAAAGGGTTCAAAATCATTTAATAAATCAAATACAAATTTTCATGCCTCATCTCGCAAACACAAGATTAATAAGCATGGATCTTCATGAAAATTTAAAACTTGCTTTTGTCATAAAATTAAATGGCGTGTCTATCCACTTGTCCATTCAGAAGTGCCAGAGGCTTAGGAAAAGAAATGAAATGGATAATCAATAAGGCAAACCTTGTAAGATCTAAGGAAGATCGGATTCTAATAGAAATTGTATAAATACTTTAATTCTTCCCTTAGTTCCTAGGTTTTGGGGTAGTGATGACTATAGGCTCGAGAAGTGGTGCACACTTAAAATTCTTTGAAAATTTAGCCAATACGAAAAGTCATGAAAAATATCTAATCTAATCACTTAATGAAGAAATATCATGATGATTGGATAAAATATGAAAACATTGGCCCTAGCATAATTGAATGAAATCCCCTTCCAAATGGACAAAGCATTATTTGCCTGGTAAATAATTTAAATTGCTTAACTCACGCTTAAATATGAATATCTAAAGTTAAGCATACTCCTTCCATTGCACAAGTTTGAGTTTTAGGAAATAAATTCTTCTATTTAAACATCTTGTCCTAAACTCATCTTGAAAGCCTTAAATGGCTAATAAAATGGTTAGTCATCATTCTAGGCTTGAAGAACTATTGATCATAAATTCCAAATACTTTTGGTGCTTATTAAAAGACATCTTTTCTCTTGATCAAAACTAGAGGCATCCACTAGGGGATTCAAGTTTCACTGTTAAATCAAAAATTCCCTTTGAGCTTAAATTATAAATCCTCTAATTTTGGTTTATATCCACCATAGGAAATCTTTACCATACCACGATCACATCAAGTAAAGATCCACCCTCTCTTTGGTTTGTATCCTTGCTCCTCTATATGATCATACCTAAAGGATACTTTCCAATCACCAAAGAGTAATGCTTCAAAATTCGTACTCTTCTAGTTGCTCTTTATATAAATTGTTTGGACATTTCCTCTTCCATGCAAATATCTTGAATCATGTCAATTCATAATGAATACTCTTTGAAGATAACTTAAATTTTAATTTTTCAAGAGTATTAATCCAAAATTTCTTTCATAAGCCCTCAAACTTTAAATCAATCCCTTTAGAGGTTCATACCTTCAATGAAGTTAAATGGCTAATAAAATTGCTCTAGGTATCAATATACATAGAAATGCAAATGAATAAGAAATCTATGCACGAACTTTAAAAATGGAAAGCCATTTGAACTTGTTCCTCGTACACTTCTGAGATTCATAAGAAAAGAGGCAAGATTGGCTTATGACCTTGAAAAATACTATTTGTGACTTTTTGGTCCTCTAAGCCTAAGCATTCAAAGCCAAGCTAAAATTATTGAAAATCTTATAACCTTGGCTAAAGAAGTAGATAATCAAGAAAAGACATAAATTGAATAAGTGCATAACTCAAGGAGAGCATTTCTCTTCATGAATATATATATACATTAAATGCTCTCATGATTTTTATCTTTTATGCACATATGCCTTCATAAGAAAAGCACTAAATTCCTACTATTCATTATGCATTAAATGATTATATTTTCTAATGGATGGTTTATCTTATATATCATTTGTTGATTGCTACCTGATCGCATGCTTAGTTTAGAACACCTCCTGCATGGTGGATGCAGTTGATATGAATTGCATGCTGGTAGTGGATTATAGGTTCTTGCATGCTCAAATTGAACTATATATTACTTGCTTGAATCTATGAGGTACAGGTTTTATGGGAAAATGTCCCATATACAAACGGCATGCTGCCGAAATTTCGCTAGGATTTTCCCATATAAAACTTTGTGTAAAAGATGATTATGATAAAATTAACGTTAAAATATTTTTGAAAGGATGAGTGAAAATTAATTGAAAATTAAGTTTCATCCTTACATAATAATCAAGTAGTTAGGAGACCTGAGCACCTTTCCTATAGAAAGAACTTATAGGACTCACATGCATCACTATCGTTTATTAAAATATTGAGGCTCTTCTGATATCCCTGAACATTATATCTTGCACATAAAGTTCTATGATTTTATATGAAATGTTCTTGGGTCATGAATTGCATAGAATGCCTTAATATTTATTTCCGATGCAATTGTTGTCTATAGGGATGACTATACTGATTAGAGAAAAATATTGTTAATAAATATTCAGTACAATTGATTTAAAGATTTGGATTGATAGCTTATACTACTGAGCAAAATGAAATTAATCTTTGGTTAGTATAAGTAGTTAAAGAATCTAAGCACGTACTCAAATTGATAGGGGGAGCATCTAAAACTAAAATGCCTATCATATTATGCTCACAAACTTTTTATCTTAGATATGTTGTTGAATCAAATGTGGCATATGCTTAAATAAAATGGTCATATTGAAAAATTTTAAGTTGAAATATGTTGTTTTGCCACAGTCAGTTGTGTTGCCATATGATCCTTGTTTTGAATTGCCTGATATCTTTAGGATCTTTATGGTTGATTTTTCTAGTTATATTTAGGGGTGAGCATAATTCGGTGAAAACCGAATTAACTGAATTAATCGGCCAAAATTGGCCGGTTCAGTTCGGGTAAAAATCCCGGTTCGGTCGGTTCGATTATAATTCTACAAAATTTTGGTTAATCGGTTTTGGTTTGGTTAAGGGTAAAAAAAATTTCGGTTTACCGATTAACCGAATTACTAATTAATTAGATTTTAAATATAATTTATGAATATAAATTTTTCTTATGCAAGTACATTAAGGAGTTTAATTAACCTATTTGGATTCTTTGTTCTATGGTAAAATATTATTTTCATTAATAAAATTAATAAAAAAGGTATTTAATTAAGTTGGATTTGGTTTTAAAAAAATTTTATAATTGTATTATATTTCTAGCAATTAATTTTAAATGATTTCGGTTAAAATCGGTTAACGGAATTACCCAAATAGGCAATTCAGTTGGGGTTGGTTCGATGTCCTTTGTCAATTCGGTCGGTTCGGTTAATGGTATTATTTAACCAAAATTTTCGGTTAATTCGGTTAATTACCCGAATTTAACCGAACCTACCGTTTGCTCACCCCTAGTTATATTCTTGTATGTGGTTAATTGACAAACCAGAAAAATGTTGTTTTCTTGTTTTAAAATTAAAGTTTCTTTTTCAGCAAGCACCCCTAGCACTTTTTGCAAATATCAAGGGGGATATATACTTATATATATATGTATATATGTATGTATGTATCTATTTACATATACTCTTTGGCATGATAAACGTTCAAAACTAAACTCTTTATTTCTTGCTTTATCATTATTATACATACATATATATATATATATATATATTTAATTGCATAACTGGTTCGATAACTTCACATAAAAATGCATGCGAACTAGTTACACTAATGGTTTGCGTATGCTTATGGTCTAACCTTGTTTTCATGTCATTTAAATCATTTAAATAACTAGTATATTGTTTGTATGCTTAGTTGTTGAGGTTATTTTTGTCATTCCTTTTGCATTGTATGACTATTATATTTTTTGAATGACTAAAGTTATACCTCTATTTTATGTGTTGAGAATACTGGACTGTTTGAGTAAGTAGTTGTGGATATATTGTCAATATATTACTCAATCAAGTTGCTTGTGTATAGGTATTTTTGGGATATGTTCTGCTTTCAAACGGCATGCTATCAAAATTTTTAAAAATTTCCCAAACTTATCATGTATATAAATGATTCATACCCATTGCCTAAGGCTATTACTTTCATAGCCCTTTTTTCTATTGCCAAAAAGAGGAGATGAATAAGAGGCAAAAATTGGGTTGCACTTAAGGAAATACTTTTACATTATGCATATTGTTAAAGGGAGCCTTTCAAGGTTATACCCACTTTTTGTATGGTTTATTTGTCATCATCAAAAAGGGGGAGAATGTTGATCTCATAGGTCACACCCGGTTTTGATAAGGGCAAATACTTTAGTATCTGATAGCTTTCAAGTTTATGTGCAGGTTTATATTAGCAATTCAATTGATGGCACACGAAGTAAAGCTTGAAGACCTTGAAGATTATTTCTTGTTGTAATTTCTATTATTTGGGTCAGTAATTATTTATATTGGTCTGTAATAATTTCTGCATGTCATGCATGTACGTTTTGTAAGCTCAAAAATGACCGTAGATTGACCATAGGGACTGAATGACCTTAGGGCACCTTTCAATCGACCGTTGGTCAACCGACGCCAAATTTTTGGGACTATCTCAAAATGGTCTCAATAAGACCCTAGTATGACTTTAGGTCCCAACACTCATGCACATATATCATACAAAATTAAGGAGTGTTAAAAAAGAATAAAATTGAATAATATAAGGAAAATTGAGAGAGCTTGGGCAACCGAACCCTAGCGGTTCATTTCATCTCGGGCGCCCGAACTATTGAGAAGTCAACACTTTGACCATGCTTCGGGCGACCAAAAACATTTTGACCATATCTTCCCCGGGCGACCAAACCCCTAGATCTGACCTTTTCACCAACTCGAGCTACCAGGGAATTTAGTTCAAAATAGGCTCCAGGCAACCAAACTCGTGCGTTTAGGCTACCAAACCTAGGACCAGGCACTCAAACCTACAAACAAATATTTTTGATTTTTGTTCAGGCTACCGAACCTACGCTCGGGCTATCGAACCATTTTTAAGGCCTTTCAAAAATGTCTCTGTTCGGGTGATTGAACCTCGATTCAGCCACCCGAACCTTGTCGGGTTAAAATTATTTTAACCAAGGTAAAATTGAGTTAATTTGGGTTAATAGTGCTTAAGCAGTTTTGAACTTTTCTAATAATACCCAATAGGTCCCAAACGGTTGTATTTTTTACCTTGTCTATAAATGTGGGTTCATTTGTGAAGATTAAGAGTAGATTAGCCAAAATTATTTGCAAAAATCCTCTCTATCTCAAAATCTCATTTTTCCCAAAATACTCTCAAATATTCATTCTCTTGATACATCTTGATATTGTGAGAGTTTATTGATTGTTCTTGTGTTTGTTAGATAGTGCTAATACTCTTATTTGTTCAGTTAATTGTTTGATTCGTTTTTGGGATTTTAGTTAAATTTATCCCACAGATTTCAATATTATAAATCTTGTGTTGGGATAAACTAGCAAGCTTAGGATATTCGCATTGTTATTACAAATGTCCCATTGCTTTGATTTTGGTGTGCAAAATATTTTTGGACAAGCTAAAATATTTTCAAACTACTTTTGTGCTTATAACATTGAAGGAATATATTTTGAGTTAAGTTTGAATATTTAATTAACATCTTTGAAACCCTGATTTACTATTGAGATTGTTGGTCTCACTGGGCTTTTCAATCTTGTTTTAATGCAAACAAAATGAAGGATGGCTTAACATGTGTTGTTGAGTGGTTTTATTTCAGGTCTAACGACACTCACGGTTAATCATGGAAGCAAACCGGAGATGAATGTCAATCAAGTGAAAGCTTCTCAGTATATTGAAACAATGAAGAGCTTAAAGGCCAATCAGATGTTGAAGTTATAAGTGAACCTCATGAGGCTGCAAGACTTAGTGATTAAGGAAATCATGCTTAGAAAGATATTTGTAAGTACTTCAAATCATTACTATTTAGATATGTGAAGCTCCTTAAGATACAAAGACTTAAAGGTTAGTACTTGAAAAACTCTTGAAAATGCTTTTGAAAAGTTATAATTAAGTTTTTCAAGTAAACTAAATTTTAAAGAAATCAAAAAAATAGAAAACATTTGAAAAAAAGGACTGACCAGCCGACTGACTCGTTAAACTAAAAGTACCTTGCCGACTCACCATTTTTGAACGTGGACATGTCTGCCGACTGATAGGAAACCTTCAGCAAAGTTAACTGTCCAGCTAACAGACTCAATGAACTAAAAACGCCCAGCCGATTGACAATGCCCAGCCGACTGACTATTTTGAACGTGGTTCAATCAGTCGACTAACAATTTATCAGAATTAACTTTTAAGAGATAGACTGATGTCAGCCACCTGTCCAGCCGACTGACTAGTGCAAAAAGTGACCCAATCGAGCGACTCAGCCGACTGACTCTACGGGGAAATTTTTAAATTCAAACCTACAGGAAGATTTTCAAAATGGATTCTGTGATTTAATATCTTTTGAAAAGTTACCTAAATGCTCCATGTTAAATGAGAAAACTTTTCTTTAAGAAGTCTATAAATACCTCCCCCGATCAATGAAAAATACACTCAAGCAATACATGATTTCTATGCTAAAACTCTCCTAAAGCTCATTCTTGCTCACACCTTTGCTGGAGGGAAAACTCTACGAAATTACTAGATTTAATATAAGGGTTTGGTTCTGAGTTGCATCAAAATCTTTAAGAAAGAATCATTGGTGACTTCTAAACCTTGAACTTCACATTTTCTATTTAGTTTTGGTTTCGAAGTATGATTTGACATTTAACTTGTACAACTTGCTCTGTGTTTGAGAGTGTTTTTTTTATGCAGATATCCATTCTTTTCTACTAGATCTTTGACAGTTCAAGGTATTGTCAAATCGTTGGACCAAGCACAGGTTGTCGCTTGGAGAGGTTTCTCTTCCTGAAATGAGGTTGGTTATTGTAAAGGTTTTTGTTCCACCTGGAAGGAACAAGGTATAGTGAAATCCTTAGGTGGTTGACCTAAGGCAAGGACGTAGGTTTGGGGTAAGTCGAACCTCGTAAAAATAGCGGTGTCACTCTCTTTCCCTCTCTCTCTTTAAATTCTAAAAAAAATATGAACTGTGTGGATGTTGTAATTCTTTCAATTATAAAAACAACGCATATTGGAAATTAAATAAACCAAACCCTAATTTGTTCTTGGGCTTGCGAAAATCGAAAGGGAGTACGTTCGTTAATCAATTTTTTTCGGAAACCGTAAAGAAGTACGTTGATTGGTTAACAACCCAAAACCTATTAGCTAAAGGTTTATTTAAATTCTAATCTTGAAAAAGTGTTTCGATGTCATTTTGATCTTCAGTTCAAAAGGTAACTACATGACTTGCACATTCATATACGGGGCTACTAAATAATTGATTACTTGTGGTTGTTTTGCTTGAATTAATATTAATTGGTTGTGTTTTTTGTGGATTAAATAGAAGAAGTTAGTGCTTGTGTGGATTTCCTAATCAAAAAAAATATAAGAAGTCTTAAAAGGATTGTAAAAACTCATGAACTCTTAAAAAGAACCTAAGGAATTTTAAATAACCCAATTCACCCCCTCTTAGGACTACACTCTACGTTTCAATTGGTATCAGAGTGCGGTTAAAGAAAAACCTAACAAGTAGCTATCTAAAGATCTAGATGGCTCAAATAGGAGTAGCTCCCTTTGGTGAGGGTCAATCCTCAACTAGACCATCCATTTTTTGTGGATTTAATTACACATTTTTTGAAGCAAGGAATGAGAATCTACCTTCAAACAATTGACTGGAAGGCTTGCAATGTTGTCACAAATTGAAATTTGATCCACACAAAACTAGTAGATGGAAAAGAAGTACCTAAAAAAGATAAAGAACAACTTGAATTAGAATACAAAATGCTGCAAATTAATTCAAGCGCAATAAACGCCCTATATTGTGCACTTGATGCAAATGAATACAATTGAGTAATGGCATGTAAAACAGCTAAAGAAATTTGGGATAAATTAGAGGTAACCTATGAAGGCACAAAAGATGTTAGGGAAAGTAGAATTGATATGTTAACTAGTGGATACGAAGCTTTTAGGATGAAGTTCGATGAAACTATAACAAGCATGTACACTAGGTTCACACATATCATAAACTCACTTAAGTGCCTTAGGAAAAACATATTCCACCTATGAGATGATCCACAAAATTCTAAGAGCACTTCCACCTATTTGGGAACTGAAAGCCACAGCCATAACGGAAGGGAGAAATCTCAAAACAACTTCATTAGATGAACTCATAGGATCACTTCTAACCTATGAAATGATTTTGAAAGAAAGAAGCACTCAAAATAAGAATAAGAAGTCTATACCTCTAAAAGCCTTGAAAGAACATTCAAGTGAAGAAGATAATGAATCTAGTGAATTAGAAGATGAAGATTTAGCTTTCATAACTAAAAGACTTGGAAAATTCTTCAAAAGAAATAAGAAATTCACTAGAAAATACAATAGATCAAAAGCTAAAAAAGGTGAAAGTAATAAAAGGGAATACAAAAGCAAAAATGAACCTCCCAATTTCTATCACTATAAAAAGGTTGGACACATCAAGTCAGACTACCCATAACTCAACAAATAAAAGAAGCAAAAGTAGCCTGCAATGAAGGCAACTTGGGATGACACAAGTTCGAGTGAATTGGAGAGCGAGTCAAGCAATCAAGAAGTAGCAAACATGTGCTTCATGGTGCACAACGAAGAGGTAAACTCTTACTACTCTCTCTATCTAAAGATTAGTGTGATGAATCATGTAGTAATTCATGTGAAAGCATGCCTTCTTATAAAGAACTTCAAGCTAAATTATTCTCTCTCCATAATAAGTTCATTAAGGTCTCAAAGAGGAACATAAGCTTGAAACAAGAAAACGAAATACTTAAAAATCAGCTTGAATCCTCGAAACTTGTTGAAAAAGAAAAAGACTAAAAGATTGAAGAGCTTGAGAAGAAAGTAGATAACTAATCTCAAAAATTAGCTAAGTCTCAAGTGAATGAAGATAACAAGAGAGTGCAAGAAATAATTGATCTTAGAAACCAAATTCAAGATAAGGAGAAGGTTATTTACAACTTTACCAAAGGTCAAGATAACTTCGAAAAAATGGTAGGACAACAAAGGATAACAAACAATAAAGAAGGAATTGGTTACAGTGGAACACCAAATAAAAGAATGAAAAATTTGTTTATGGGATATTTTGTAAATAAATCTAAACATTATGCAAGTACTTCATCAATAAACATTTATGAGTATACTACTTGCTACATGTGTAAGAATATAGGTCATATAATGTTTAGTTGTCCACTCAAGAAAGAGTACATCAAAGTAGAAAATGAATGGAAGATAAAAGCTAAAGCTAGACAAGATTCAAAGAAAGTTAAGAAAGTTTGGGTTCCAAAAGTAACAACATAAATCCTTTCTTGTAGGTTTGCTTTAGGACCACTCCGTCTAAAGATAAATGGTACTTGGACAACGGATGTTCAAGGCATATGATGGGAGATAAATATAAGTTCACTTTTCTTAATCAAAAATATTGAGGATTTGTAACCTTCGGTGACAATGCAAAAGTCAAGATCATCGGAATTGGTAAAATAGGTAAAGACTCTTCACTCACTATAAATGATGTCTTGTTAGTTGATGGTCTAAAGTATAATTTTTCAAGCATTAGTCAACTTAGCGACAAAAGATTTGAAATAATGTTTAAGAAAGACAAATGCACAATTCAGAATTCTAAGGATCATAAGGCACTATTCACTGCACATAGAATGAACAATGTTTATTGCATAAACCTTGATAGCTTGATCTCACAAGATATAACTTGCTTAGTTGTCATGAGTGAAAATAGTTGGCTTTGGCATAGAAGGCTAGGACATGCTAGCATGGATCTTATATCTATTTTTTTTTTTTTTAAATAATTTAGTTAAAGGCTTGCCTAACACCAAGTTTATCAAAGATAAAGTGTGTGATGCTTTGTCAATTAGGAAAACAAATCAACAAAATCTTTAAAAGGAAGAAACATATATCAACTAGTAGACCCCTAAAACTCATACACTTAGACTTGTTTGGTCCTACTAGAACCCAAAGCTTATGAGGAAAACAATACGCCTTTGTAATTGTTGATGATTACTTTAGATATACATGGGTCTTGCTTTTAGCTAACAAAGAGGAAGCTTGTAATTCGTTAATCAATATATGCAAGAAGCACCAAAATGAGAAAGGGTACAATGTCTCAAATCTAAGAAGTGACCAAGGAAGAGAATTTAAGAATCAAGACATTGAAAATTTTTGTAATGATCATGGCATTAGCCACAACTTTTCAGCACCTAAAATCCCAGAACAAAATGGAGTCGTGGAAAGAAAAAATAGAATCCTTCGAGAAATGGCAAGAACTATGCTTAATGAAAATAACTTACCCAAGTATTTTTGGGCCGAAGTTGTAAATACAACTTGCTATGTAATTAATAGGGTTTTAATTAGATCAAGCCTAAACAAGACACCTTATGAGTTATGGAAAGGAAGAAGGCCTAACATAACTTACTTTCATGTCTTTGGGTGTAAGTGTTTTGTACTCAATAACAAAGATAACTTAGGAAAATTTGTTGATAAATCGAATGAAGGTATTTTCCTAGGATGCTCTACAAATAGTAAGGCCTATAGGATCTATAACAAAAGAACACTCACCATAATTGAATCAATTCACATAGACTTTGATGAATCCAATCCTTTTTCAAAAGAAGTCAAAAATGAAGAAAATGATGATATTTTCAAAAAGGAGGATGAGATAGAAATCAAGGAAGAAAATGAAATAAATGAAGAAGACCCAAAAGATGAACCTATAAAAAATCCAGAATTACCAAGAGAATATAAGTATAAAAAAATCACCCTCAAGATCAAATTATAGGTGAACCATCTAAAGGTATAACTACTAGATCTTCTCTAAAGAATCTATGCAATCACTATGCATTCCTATCTCAAAATGAACCTAAAGATGTTGAAGAGGCCCTTAAAGACGACTCTAGGATAATTGCTATGCAAGAAGAATTAAACCAATTAGAAAGAAGCAAAGTATGGTAGTACCCAAACCTGAAAATCATTCGATCATAGGAACTAAATGGGTATTTAGAAATAAAAAGGATGAGAATGGTATAATCATTAGAAACAAAGCTAGACTTGCAGTGAAAGGGTATAACCAAGAAGAAGGGATAGACTATGACGAAACATTTGCCCCTGTAGCTAGAATGGAGGCTACTAGAATGCTGTTAGCTTATGTTTCCAACAAAGATTTTAAGTTACCAAATGAATGTCAAAAGTACATTTTTGAATGGGTACATTATTGAAGAGGTATATGTTGAACAATCCCCTAGTTTTGAAAATATATAAAATCCTAATAATGTATTTAGACTAAGTAAGGCTTTGTATGGATTAAAATAGGCCCCTAGGGCTTGGTATGAAAGACTTAGTAGATTTCTAATTGAGAAGGGGTTTTCAAGAGGAAAAATTGATAGTACCTTGTTCATTAAAACTAAGGAAGATGACAGACTTTTAATTCAAATCTATGTAGATGATATAATATTTGGTGCCACAAATGAGCACCTTGTAAAGAATTTGCAAAATGTATGCAAGAAGAACTTGAAATAAGCATGTTGGGAAAGTAAAAATATTTTCTTGGACTACAAATTAAACAAGCAAAGAATGAGACTTTTATAATTCAATCCAAATACATAAAAGTATGGAAAATAGTAAACCCATAGGAACACCTATGAGTACCTTCATTAGCCTAGACAAAGACGAAAAGGGAAAACCCGCAGACACCAAGTATCATAAAGGTATGAATGGAAGTCTACTATATCTAGCAGCCAATAGACGTGACATAATGTTTAGTGTGTGTATGTGTGCACCTTTTCAATCAGCACCTAACGAATCACACCAATAGTTGTTAAGAGAATCCTAAGATATTTAATAGGCACTATAGACTTAGGACTATGGTATCCTAAGGACACCGATTTTGAAATAATTAGTTATTCAGATGCGGACTATGCAGGGTGTAAAATAAATAGAAAAAGTACAAGTGGCACATGCCACTTCTTAGGAAGATCTTTAGTTTCTTGGTTCTCTAAGAAACAAAACTCCGTGGCTTTGTCAACTGTCGTAGCTAAATATGTAGCAGTTGGGAGTTTTTGTGCACAAACACTGTACATGAAACAACAATTAAGAGATTTCAATTTGAAATACACAACTATACCAATTAAGTGTGATAATATGAGTGCGATAAACGTATCTAAAAATTTCATTTCACTCTCAAGAACCAAGCACATTGACATAAGACATCACTTCTTAAAAGATCATGCTAAAAAAGAATACATTATTCTAGAATTCATTAATACAAATGATCAATGGGCTAATATCTTCACTAAACCTCTCTCAGAAGATAGATTTATAACGATTACAATAGAGCTTGGTCTACTGTATAGTAGAGAAACTAATTGAAAGGACAAAGCTTAGAGAAAAATCTACAGTCAGCCAACTGACTCTAAGGTCAGTGAACTAATTGAAGAAGTTTTTTGGAACAGAGGCCAGTCAGCCAACTGACCCTGAGGTCAGCCGATTGATTGAAGAATTCTTCCTAGACTAGAGAGCAGTCAGCTAACTGACCCTGAGGTCAGCTGACTGACTGACAGAGCAACCCTAAACTCGTTTATAAAACTCAAGTCATTTGAGTGGTCGGTCAACTGACCTAGGTTTGTCTATTCAAGTGCTCTAAGTTTGTTTTGGTGTGTACTTTGATATGTTGTATGACACAACAATTAGCTTGGTTTCTTTCTTTCCCCTTGTTTCTTGAATAGTAGACTTCATGCTTATATGATATGAAATTTGCTACATGTGTATGAGCATAAAGTTATTAAGCATGATTCAGAAACATGAATTTGAAATGACTTGACCATGTATGCTTATAATGGATCACATGAATAAATGAAAAATTGGCATGAGCAGCATATGATATGACATCAACATTAGTCTCTAAGAAGTATATTGGTATCCATGAGTATATCACTTGGTATTTGAGCAATACAGCATAATTATGAGCATGTAACGATATTGATAATATTGTCATAATCTTGGTATTTGAATGATGCATTATGCATGACAAGTGTGACTTTTGAAGTATTTTTCGCAAATATGAATGTTGTACAACATATGCCTGATTGTAAGTTTAAAGATGTCACAACACATATGCAATACAAATGACAAAATGAAAAATGCATGACTATTTGACTATCGAAGCACACTATATATACTATATTGCAATATATTGAGAAGTGTGTGTTCATATGTTCATTTGAACTTAATTTTTTTATCTTTTTGATTGATGTCAAAAGGGGGAGTAGTATTGAGCAAAAATTGAGCATGATATTGAAAAAATTCAAACATGAGATATGTATCAAAAGAAAGAGGGAGAAGTATTTGATATTGAATGATCTTGAACTTGAATGATGTAATTAGCATGATATTGTATGATATTGTATAATGAGCATGATATTGTAATTGGTCTTGAAACTAGAAAAACTGTTACAATGATGCTTGTTGTAAGGGGGAGTCTTTTTAAGGCTTACTCAAATTTTTACCCCTTATTTTTCATCATCAAAAAGGGGGAGATTGTTGGCCTCACTGGGCTTTTCAATCTTGTTTTGATGATAAAAAAATGAAGGATGGCTTAATATGTGTTGTTGAGTGGTTTTATTTTAGGTCTAAGCACACTCAATGTTAATTATGGAAGCAAGCCGAAGATCAATGTCAATCAAGTGAAAGCTTCTCAGTATATTGAAGCAATGAATGAAAAACGAAAAGCTTAAAGGCCAAGCAGATCTTGAAGTAAAAAGTGAACCTTAGGAGGCTGCAAGACTTAGGGATTAAGGAGATCATGCTTAGAAGGATATTTGTAAGTACATCAAATCATTACTATTTAGATATGTGAAGCTCCTTAAGATACGAAGACTTAGAAACTAGCACTTGAAAAACTCTTGAAAATGCTTTTTAAAAGTTATAATTAAGTTTTTAAAGTAAACTAGATTTTAAAGAAATAAAAAAATAGAAAATATTTAAAAAAGAGGACTACCCAACCAACTGACTCGTTAAACTAAAAGTACCTAATTGACTGACAGTACCGAGCCGACTGACCATTTTTTAACGTGGTTTAGTCAGCCGAATGATAGGAAACCTTCAGCAAAGTTAAATGTCTAGCCGCCTGACTCAATGAACTGAAAATGCTCAGCCAACTAACAATGCCAAACCGACTAACTATTTTGAACGTGGTTCAGTCAGCCAACTGACAATTTATCATAATTAATTTTTGAGAGATAGAATGGTGTCAACTGCCTATCCATCTGACTGACTGGTGCAAAAAGTAATCCAAACAAGTGAGTCAGCCGATTGACTCTGCGGGGAATTTTTAAAATTCAAACCTACAGGAAGATTTTCAAAATCGATTCTCTAATTTAATATCTTTTGAAAAGTAACCTAAATGCTCCATGTTAAATGAGGAAACTTTTATTTAAGAAGTCTATAAATACCTCCCTTGCTCAATGAAAAATACACTCAAGCAATACACAATTTCTATGCTAAAACTCTTTTAAAGCTTATTCTTGCTCACACCTTTGCTGGAGGGAAAACTCTATGAAATTGATGGATTAAATATAAGGGTTTGGTTCTGAGTTGCATCAAAATCTTTAAGAAAGAACCATTGATGACTTTTAAACCTTGAGCTTCACATTTTCTATTTAGTTTTGCTTTTGAAGTTCGATTTGAGATTTAACTTGTACAACTTACTCTCTATTTGAGAGTGTTTTTGTATGCAAATATGCATTCCTTTCTACCAGATCTTTGACAGTTCAAGGTATTGTTGAATCGTTGGATCAAGCATAGGTTGTTGCTTGGAGAGGTTTCTCGTCCTAAAAAAAAGGTCGGTTATTGTAAATTTTTTTGTTCCTCCGGAAGGAACAAGGTATAGTGAAATCCTTAGATGGTTGACCTAAGGCGAGGACGTAGGCTGCGGTAAGCTGAACCCCATAAAAACAGTGGTGTCACTCTCTTTCCCTTTCTCTCTTTAAATTCTAGAAAAAATATAAACTATGTGGATGTTGTAATTCTTTCAATTATAAAAACAATGCATATTGGAAATTAAATAAACAAAAAACTAATTGGAGTATGTTGGTTAATCAATTTTTTTGCGAAAACCATAAGGAAGTACGTTGATTGGTTAACCCAAAACCTATTAGCTGAAGGTTTATTTAAATTCTCATCTTGAAAAAGTGTTTGGATGTCATTTTAGTCTTCAGTTCAAAAGCCAACTGTAGGACTTGCACATTTATATACAGGGCTGCTGAATATTGCAAATCAAAAAAAGAAAAAACTAATTGCTTGTGGTTGTTTAGCTTGAAGAGTTAATTAATTGGTTGTGTTTATTGTGGATTGAATAGAAGTTAGTGCTTGTATGGATTGCCTAATCAACAAAAATATAAGAAGTCTTTAAAAGATTGTAAAAAGTCAAGAACTTTTAAAAAGAACCTAAGGAATTTTAAATAACCCAATTCACCCCCCCCCCCCCTCTTGGGACTACACTCTAGGTTTCAGAGATTTCATTTAGCTCGTTTCAAATATACAACTTGCTTGGAACACTCTTCAACATTATTATGTTCATATCTTGTTAAGTGTTATTTGCACATGTATTCACATCACTGAGCTTACATTACCTATATTGTTGACGTGTATATGATTGATTATATTGGGAACATATCTACTTTACATAAGAAGTATAATCACTGTACCAGTTATGTTGTGAAAAATACTGTTGTATTTCAGACATGGCCTGAGGGGGCGGTAATCTAGCCCATAAGGATTGTTAGGGCCTTCTCCACCTCGTAAGAAGAATTTGTAAAGGTTGAGGTCAGTCTTGTGCTAATTGACCTGGTTGTATTAGATGTCGCTCCACCCATTAAGTGAGCTTTAGTGGAATCCTCGAGCTTGCGAGCTAGAGGCGAGGATGTAGGCACAGTTGGCCCAACCTTGATAACATTTCTTGTACATGCTTTTAATATCCACATTTTAAATTCCAGCACATGAATGTTTATATTTTACTATTGTGAATGATTAGGTCTATAATTGCATAGACAGACCCTAGGTTAAGTAATACTGCTCTTAAACCGATTGACCTAGAGGATTAATTTTTTAAATACCCAATTCACCCCCCTATTGGGAATACACCAAAGCTAACACAACTAAAAATCTCAAATGATGTGTACTTAGGGTACACAAACCTAATTCAACTGTCCCAACTAGGTACCTAAGTATTCTTTTAACCGCTAACAAATGAGACTCCTTAGGAGCGGCCTGAAACCTAGCACACATACACACACTAAACATGATATTAGGTCGACTAGCTGTAAGGTAAAGAAGTCTACCAATCATGCCACGATAAAGTTTCACATCAATAGGGATGTCTTGCCCATCTTTATCAAGTTTTGTGGAAAAGCTCATACGAGTTCCCAAAATTTTACCATCTTCCATATTAAATTTCTTAAGCAAGTCCCTAACATATTTATATTAGCATATAAAGGTTCCATGTTTAGCTTGTTTATTATGGAGTCCTAGGAAGAAACTCAGTTCACCCATCATGCTCATTTCAAATTCACCTTGCATGCATTTGGCAAACTGATTACACAGTTCATCATTAGTTGCTCCAAAGATAATATCATCTACATATATCTAAACAAGGAGCATATGATCATTTTTAGATTTGATGAAAAGTGTAGTGTCAATTTTTCCACTTGTAAAACCATTATCTAGGAGAAACCCACTAAACCTCTCATACCAAGCTCTAGGAGGAGCTTGTTTCAATCCATACAAGGCTTTTGACAACTGGTAAACATGATTAGGATATTTATGATTTTCAAATCCAGGTGGTTGTTCTACATATACTTCTTCATTTATATAGTCATTTGAGAAGGCGCTTTTTACATCCATTTGGTACAATTTAAAGTTCTTAAAAGCGGCATAAGCAAGCAACATACGAATAACTTCCATTCTAGCTACGGGAGCATAGGATTCCTCAAAATCTATCCATTCTTCCTAATTTTATCCCTGGGCAACTAGCCAAACTTTTTTTTCTAGTTACTACCCCATTTTCATTTTTTTTATTTCTATAAACCCATTTAGTTACAATGATAGTATGAACATCGAGCCTAGGAACTAGGGTCCAAAATTTGCTTCTTTCAAATTGGTTAAGCTCTTCCTGCACAAACATTACCCAATATTCATCCTCTATGGCTTCCTTAATATTTTTGGGTTCTTCTTAGGATAAAAATGCAAAATGACTCACTAGGTTTCTTAGGGAAAATCGGGTAGCTACACCACGTGAAGATTCACCTATAATTTGATCTAAAGGGTGGTTCCCTCCAATCCCTAGGCAGCTGTTGAACTTCACTTTCAACTTTATTATCTTCAATTGATTTATCATTAATTTTTGAATTTTTGTCCACAATATTTTCAATAGATAGCTTATCTAATCCTTTTCTAATTTCAATGTCATCTTCATCATCTCTTTTGGAAGAAGGATTAGATTCATCTAATACAACATGGATAGATCCAATAAAAGTTAAAGTTCTTTTATTAAATATTCTATATGTTTTACTGTTAAGTGAATAACCTAGAAATATACCCTCATCAGATTTAGAGTCAAATTTTCCTAGGTGCTCATTATCCCTAAGTAAAAAGCATTTACAACCAAAGACATGAAAATAAGAAATATTTGGTCTATGACCATTCTATAATTCATGAGCTGTCTTATTAAAAGATAGCCTGATTAATACTTGGTTCATTACCTAACAAGCAGTGTTCACTACTTCGGCCCAAAGATATTTGGGTAATTTATGTTCATTAAGCATGATTCTATCCATTTCTTGCAAGGACCCATTCTTTCTTTCTACAACACCATTTTGCTATAGGATCCTAGGTGTAGAAAAGTTATGTGATATGCCCTTTAAGTCACAATAGTTTTCTATGCCATCATTTTTTAATTCATTTCCCTTATCACTTCTAATGTGTGTAATTTTTTAGCCCTTTTCATTTTGAATTCTCCTACAACATTTAGTAAATTGCTCACATGATTCATCTTTATGTGCAAGAAAAGGTACCCATGTGAACCTAGAAAAATCTTCTACAATTACGAATGCATACAATTTTCCTCCTAGACTTTGAACTTGATTAGGACCAAACAAATCTAAGTGTAGCATTTCAAGAGGTCTAGTGGTGGATATGATTTTCTTTTTCTTAAAATTTGATCTAGTTTGCTTGCCCATTTGACATGCATCATAAATTTTATCTTTCACAAAATGTGTTTTTGGTAAGCCTTTAACTAAATCCTTTTTCACAAGTTTTGATAAAAGATCCATACTAGCATGTCCTAGACGTGTATGTCAAAACCAACTAACTTCATTTATGGCGGAAAAACATGTAACTTGTTGAGAAGCTAAATTATCTAAACTAGTGGTATACACATTTTCATGACGTTCAGCAGTAAAAAGTACTTTGTTATTAGATTTACTCTTAACAAAGCATTTATCATTTCCAAAAGATACTTTATACCCTTTGTCACATACTTGTATAATACTTAGTAGATTATGTTTTAAGCCATCAACAAGTAAGACATTATCAATAATGAGGCAAGATTCCTTACCAACCTTACCTACTCCGATGATTCTCGCTATTGCGTTGTCCCCGAATGTCACGAACCCTCCTTCATTGGGAGTGATGGATGCGAACTTGGCCTTATTACCAGTCATATGTCATGAACAACTGCTATCCATATACTACTTGTCCTTAGAAGAGGACGACCTTAAGCATAGTTACAACAATATCTAAGTAACTGACGCTAGTCCCTAAATTATGTTGGGTCTAAAGGGGTTAGTGCTTGATTCACCTTTAACTCTCCACACTTTCGTAATTATCACTTTTTTGTTTCTAAATGGACAATCAAATTGAATATGACCTATCTGTTTACATTTAAAATATGTTATTTGCCTAACTAATTCTTTAGGTGGAATGTAGGATTTTGATTTGCGAGTAAAATATCCCATATACAAATCATTTCACCTAACATTTTCAATCCCATTAAATCCAAGACCTTCTTTGCTAAGTGAGTTTCTTTGGGCCCTAAGAAGTTTCTCAAAATTGCTTTGGCCCTCTGTAAATTTATTGATAATCTTGGAGCTATCCTCCAATTTTCTTTTAAGTTCAACAATTTTCAAATTCTTTTCTTCTTGCCAAGAAGAATGAACAGATTTTTCCATTTCAACAAGCTTTGACCAATTTTCACATTTCTTTTTCAAAACATCATTTTCCTTAGTCATTTTGTTTAACAATTTTGACACACAAATATATTCATATTGCAATTCTTTATACGTAGACATACTATCAGAATAATATGGAAATAAGGAAGAAGAAGACAATACCTCATCATCCCGTGGCATTAGGTACAAGTTAGCAACCTCTAAATCACTGCTATTTTGTTTATCCCACGAGGTGCCTGCTTTCATAACTTTATTCTTTTTCCTAGATTATTTTTTTAGCAACGGGCACTCAAGTTTGTTATACCCGAATTTATTACAATTGTAGCACTCACTAGAAGTATTACTTGATGTTTTCAAAGCAATCACTTTCGTTATTCTATTTTTCTCATTTACTATCTCATTAATTGCCAACTCATATGTGATGAGTGATCCTATCAGTTCATCTAAGGACATAGCTTTTAATTCTCTACCCTCAGTAATGGCAGTAGCTTTAGCTTCCCACACAGGTGGAAAATCCCTAAGAATTTTCCTAATCATCTCATATGTGGGATATGTCTTGCCTAATGCATGTAGAGAGTTAATGATATGAGTAAATCGTGTGTACATGTTCTGAATAGACTCACTAGTGTTCATCCTACATGCTTTATATTCACTAGTCAACATATCAATCCTACTGTCTTTGACATCTCTAGTACCTTCATAAGTGATTTCTAACTTATCCCAAATTTCTTTGACAGTAGAACATACCATAATCCTGTTAAACTCATTTACATCAAGTCAACAGTATAAAATATTTATTGCAGTTGCATTTATACTTATAGCTTTCATATCATCATCAGAATATTCTACCTCTTTCTTAGGGACTTTAACCTTATCTTCAATTTTCATGGTGTTGACTATATGAGTCCAATACTATTTTGATAATGACAAATCACTTGGTATTTGATATGTGCATTTAGTTTGTGAATAGGACCTATATTAAGCATGCACGGAAAGATAACGAGTCACGGAAGCCATAAAGTAAAGCTGATACATTTTGGAAAGCTTCATGGAAATCAAAGAGTACAAGAATCAAGATGCAAGCGGCAAAGTTCAAGAACATCTTGGGAATGGGTATTTAGAACTTATGTATTTACATTCTCGCACGATTTAATTTGAGGCTCAACATAACTTAGAATAATTTTAGGATTCATGCATTTCATGTATATCATTAGGGGACTTTCATGGATTTAGAAATATTCTTAAAACTTTGGAAAGTACCT
Source organism: Malania oleifera (assembly GCF_029873635.1). Taxonomy (NCBI): domain Eukaryota; kingdom Viridiplantae; phylum Streptophyta; class Magnoliopsida; order Santalales; family Ximeniaceae; genus Malania; species Malania oleifera. The sequence continues at coordinate 61,278,513 of NC_080420.1, forward strand.
TTATAAAAGAGCTAAGAAAGAAAGTAAAATAGATTTTTAAATTAAAAAAAAAAAACAAGAAAAGGAAAATTAAGAAAAATGGGACTTCAGTAGCCTAAACGCACCCTCACTAGCCTGAAGAATTTCTTCAGGAGCCTGAAGATTAAGTTTGCTAGCCTGACGAATTAATGGGAAAACATAGCAAGAAGGCCGAGGTACTTCGGTTGCCTGAAGTGGAACTTAGTCGTCTGAAGTCATTTTAGGAGCCTGAACTTCAACATTAGTAGCCTGAAGTCGCGGGAAAGTTTAAAAATCATATTTTTATTAATAGAACTCGTGAGCTTTTTCTTTGATCCAACGGTTGAGATCAATCCTAAGGGTAAGACACTATAAATACTAAATATCTAAACCCTAAAGCTAAGCTAAGACACACAAGAAGAGAAGAATACATATTATTGAACGAATATTGAGAAACTTGCTCTTATTGTTATACGATTGCCTACACTTCAACTTCTAATCATCGAGCTTGGGCAAATCAACTCAGAATATCGAAGGGAACTTGTTTACTCATCTAGTTTTTCATTCTAGTATTGAGGTTTGATCATTCAAGTTATTATTTTCAAGAACTTCTCATCTCATTACTTGTTATATCATTAGAGAAATTGATCTTGAATGTGCATATACATATAAATATTTTTTTTTCAAGATCATTACTTGAGAAAGGTTTTAGCTATAGTTGAATAGTGTTTGATTCAAGAGTAAATCTAGTTTTCAAAGAACTTCTCATTCCAAATCTATTGTTGAAATAAGTCGGGTGATGGATAGTGAGTAACATAGATTATTTGGATAGTCTCACTACTTGATTAAGTTTTTTTTTTATTGGTTAAAAAGATTTGATTCTACTATGTGGTTGTTAAAGGATCTATATTTTAGATATATTAACACTTGATTAAATATCCTTGGTTTTTATAAATACACATTTTTTTTAGGGATATTTTTCTGAACAACAATATATTTAGTTTGTGAGTGTTGAACATCATTATCTCTATATATATACATACTTGCATATAACAAAGATTGTGTTGAGATTGAATATTTGAAAGGAACCTTTTTTATTGTAATTGATATAATCTTCAAAGCTTTTTGATAAGTTCGCAAAAGATATATTTGTGCATTTTTACCAAGTGAACTAGAATCCTAAAATTCTCCAAAGTGCTTACATATATCGTTATTTAGGAGATTTCATAAAAAGAGTATTTGTGTGTTTAAGCATATCATACACAAATGATTGTATCGTTTCCATACATTCTGAGCTTCAAGTTACATCATATGTCAATGTACTAGGATTTTGAATTGTACTCACCAGCTTTTTTTAGAAGCAACATTGAGTGTTTGCAGATTTGAGCCTAAAATGTAAACACAGTTCGGGTTGGGAACCGGGTGTGAGGAGGAAGCTGTACCTCTTGTAAGCAGCGAATTAGGAGGAAGTTGTACCTCTTGTAAGTAGTAGATTATGAGGGAGTTGTACCTCTTGTAAGCAGCGGATTGTAAGGGAAGCTCCGTCCCAATTTAAGGAGCAGGGATTATAGTGGAATCCTTGAGTTGGTTGCTCAAGGCGAGGATGTAGGCCGGATTGGCTGAACCTTGTAAAATTGTGGTTGCATTGTCTCTTCCCTTATCCTTTTTATTTTCCGCATCGTATTTCAATTTCTAACTTGCTTGTGTTTGTTAAATAAATTTACATGCACTTAATTTGGTAAAAAGGAATTCATTGATTTAGTAATTTAAATCAACATCAAATTCCAACCATTAATTAGTTAAACATAGAAATAAGGATTGATTGGTAAATAAGTTTTAAAGATTTTTTTAAAATACCCAATTCACCCCCCTTCTTGGGATTACACCTAAATCAACAATTGGTATCAGAGTGGGTGTACATAGACGTAATTGTTAATTTGTAAAAAGATCCTGATGGATTATTTTGGTGTATCCCCATTTGGTGTGGAACAAATCTCTGCAAGACCTCCAATGTTTTATGGTAAAAATTTCACCGAGTCGAAAATGAGAATGACTATTTTTGTAAAATCCATGGATCGGAGAACTTGGAGAGTAATTGATCAAGGAAACCTAGTTCCTATGAAAATTATTGACAATATTGAAATCCCTAAATCTGAATATGAGCTGAATGAGAATGACATGAAATTAATGCAAATAAATTTCAGTGCTATGAACATTCTATTACTTGGTTTAGATACTAATGTTTTTCATGAAATCAAGTCATGTCAAAGTGCTAAGGAGATATGGGAAGAACTCGATAGGAGATTTGGAGAGACCAAAGGAAAGAAGTCCTCTACTTGGGAAGATACACACACAAGTGATAAGGTAGTAGGAAACTATTGCCTAGTTGCATTGGTTGATGAAGAGGTACACTCTACCCACTCTACTTCTCATTCAAATTCTCAAAATGATTCATGTAATGACTGTGACACATCTTGTGATAGTTCTAACAGTGAATATTATGATGAATCTGATAATGATAACATGCCGTCTTATGAGGAATTACAAAAGGAATTTGTTAAGGCTTATAAAATGTTAACAAAGATGATCAAAAAGAAAATAATGTTGGAAAGTAAAAATAAAGACTTAGCAAAATAGTTAGAGGATTTTCGAGAGTCTCATACTTCTTCGGAAAAAGAAAAGATTGAAAAAGATTTAGAAATTAAGAGATTAGTAACCATGAATGAGGCATTACTGAAGGATTTAGAATCAAAAAGTTGTGTTGAAAAAGAAAAGGACTTGAAAATCTTGAAATTAGAAAACAAGAATGATATGATGGCAAAAGAGCTGAAAGAGTTAAGATCTAAGATTTCGAGTGATAATGCAAAAGATCTTAAAATCTTTGAACTTGAATGCAAAACAAACAAAGTGACCGATGAATTGGTAAAATTACAAGCTGTTTGCAAAGGCTTAAAGAATCCAAAAATTCAAGACCTAGAAAGAAAGATAGAGGATCAAGCTAAGATCATCCACACATTTACTAAGGGAAAAGAAAATTTTGACAAACTCTTAGGTTCCCAAAAGATGACCTTAGACAAAGAAGGTATAGGTTACAATGGAATTGAAAATAGGTGAAGAAAGAACCTATACATGTGGTATTTTTTTAAAGAGTCAAAATTCTATGCTAGTACCTCCTCCAGTCCATATGCACACACCACCTGTGTATTATGTAAAAATAAAGGACACATTAAATTTGATTGTCCATTTAAAAGGAAAGGTGTGAAGCTCAAATAGGTTTGGCAAATCAAAGAAAAATGTGTACCAAAAAAACCCAAAAAAAAAAAAAAATTCCTCATTAGACTTTTGGATTGAGAATTTAGTGAAATCAACCACATAAATAAAAGGGGGACGTGATAACTAATAGGCTTGGGAATAGTGCATGCTTAAAATGTAAATCTGAGTATGTGTATCTACTACACTATTATTGTACTAAGAATCCTATGAGAAAGTTATGCCAATATGATTCTCTAATCAAGATATCCAATCTAATTACCTAATGCTTTTATATCGTAATGATTAGGTGAAATGCTAAAACATTGAATAATAGGAAAATCTAGATGTATTCAAGGTGAAGGTTGAGAGATTAACAGCTAAAATATTGGGAAATTTATACTTTGCAATGAGTAACATGAGTCATAACATTGAAGAATAAATCCACTTCCAAAATGGATTAAAGCATTGTTGTTTAACGAATAATTCTTAGTGCTTAACACATGCTTAAATATTAAAATCCTTAAGTTAAGCAGATCATGTCCAATGCATAAGACTGAGCCTTAGGAATAAATCATATATTAAAAATCATCTAATCCTAAACTCACTCTTAGAGCCTCAAAGGATTAAAATCAGTCATCACTCTAGCCACAAGCACTAATAATCATAAACTCTATATCTTTCAAGTGTTTATTAAAAGATATCCCATTATAATCAAATCTAGGGCATTCTCTAAGGGAATAAAATTGTTTACAAAGACATTCTTAATGAATATTCCCGTTGTTCTTAAAACATAAAAATCCCTAAGTTTGATATGTGATTAAGCAACATCCTCCACAAGAAATCTTTACCATACCATGATCATATCCGATAAAGATTCATCCATTATAGGGTAGTACCCTTGCTTAAAAGTGAAGACATACTTATAAGGTACCGTCCAATAATTGGATAATTAGAAACACCTAAAGAGCAATATTGAAAAATTAATATTCTCCAAATTGCTCTTTGGCCTATGTAGTTGGATATATCTACTTCCATGAAAATATTCTGATTATTGTCGACACACAATGAATCTTCTTCTGAACTTAATGATAATTAAATGGCTAAGAGTATTTGCAAATCTCACTTCACAAGCTCTCAAAATTCAAGTCAAATCTATTAGAAGAGTTTGAATGTGTCAAATGTCTAAGCTATATGCTATAGGTTTCAATCTATATGATAATGCAAATGACTTGGAAAACTGTGCATTGAGATGCATAAGAAAAGAAGCAGTATAGGCTTATAACTCAGAAGTAAAATGGTTTATGACTTTTTGGTTTTCTAAGCTAAATTTGGTAAAATCAAGTATAAATCATTCCAAATCTTAGAACACTTGGCTAAACTGGTGAAGAATGATTACAAGGAAAAAATATAAGATTATGATAAGAGTATAACCGAAGGGGAGCAATCTAACTTGAAAATACTATCGCTCTGAAACATCAGCATAAGCACATTAAATATCGTATTTTGTGTTTACATATGGTATCAAATCATGAATGATATGTGTAAATTCTTGTGTGCACATTTGATACAACATGTTAACCACATGATGTGGTATTTTTGAAACTATACTGAACTAAACTTGTTGCATGCTTGAAAATATTTAGGGGAGCTGAGCTCCATTCCTAGAAAAAGAGCATAGAGAACTCATGTGCACCATAGCATCACTATGATTGGTCTAAAATAGTTTACACTGATTGCTTATATGACTTTGAACTAGTAGTGAAATTAATCCTTGATAAGTATAAGCATTTCATCTCATCTATGCAAGTATTAAAATTCACAGGGGGAGCATCTCGAAATGATTTCCTATCTTATTATGCTTAGATGTGCAGTGAACTTTCTGTAGCATGCACACTCAATTTTGATGATTCTATTGAATATGCAAAATGAAAAATATATTGCATTGCCAAAAATTGCTTGAGTTAACCACATGACCTTGTTTTGAAATGCATTGATATAATTAGAATCTGTATGGTTAGTCCTTCTGGTTATAATTCTTTTTGGAATGTACTTAAAGCAAATATCTTCAACATAACTTGGTTTGAAAATCCAAAAGGTGAGAGATATGTAATAGAGTAAATTTTTTGGATGAGCACTAAAGCGGGAGAGATTTTTCTATTGCATAAGCTACTATGTGTATGCGCCTAAATGAATAAAACATGAGAGATACTTTTTTGAGCTAAAATAAACATGGTTGCCTAAAAATATATTAGATAATAATTCAGGGGGAGCAATGTCACTTAAGATGTAATCACTTGGTATCAAATCAATCAACTGTTAGTATCACATTAATTCACATTTGGTATCAAATCAATCAACATTTGTTCTCATTTGATATAACATTAGTCCACATTTGATATCACATGAATCAATATTTGGTATCCTCACATAATCATTGAATCTTATGCATTACCAAGGGGGATGGTTGATGTAAAAGGGGAGAAGTAAAGTCTGTTAAAAATCTAATAGTTGAATAAGATTAAAAATTTAAGATTTCAAAGGGGAGAAGAACATAAAGGTATGTCCATTCGTGTCTTATTATTATACACCTTTTTGTTGATGTCGAAAGGGGGAGAAAAATCAGGAGCAAAAATAATAACACACAAAAATCAAAAGCAAAGAAGAATGAGCAAAAACTGTTATTGATGTTATGCAAAGGGTGAGATATACAAAGGGGGAAAAACTGTTATTGATGTCATAGTTGAAACATCATGAGCATATTCATTATGACCATATTTCATATTTCATTTGGATTCAGGTTAAACACTTTGTGTACGAACATGAGCATATTGTCATTCATTGAATATTGGATGCATTAATTGAGGGGGAGTCTTGTTAGGCGTAACCCATTATATATTTTTGCACGTGTATTTATCATCATCAAAAGGGGGGGAGATGTTTTACTCTACGAGTCCAATCCTATTTTGATAATGACAAATCACTTGGTATTTGATCTGTGCATTGAGTTTGTAAACGGGACCTATATTAAGCATGCACGGAAAGATAACGAGTCATGGAAGCCATAAAGTAAAGCTGATACATTTTGGAAAGCTCCATGGAAATCAAAGAGTACAAGAATCAAGATGCAAGCAGCAAAGTTCAAGAACATCTTGGGAATGGGTATTTAGAACTTATGTATTTACATTCTCGTATGATTTAATTTGAAGCTCAACATGACTTAGAATGATTTTAGGATTCATGCATGTCATGTATATCATTAGGGGACTTTTATGCACTTAGAAATATTCTTGAAACCTTGGAAAGTACCTTTATAAAAGAGCCAAGAAAGAAAGTAAAATAGATTTTTAAATTAAAAAAAAAAAAAGGAAAATTGAGAAAAAGGGGACTTCAGTAGCTTGAACTCACCCTTAGTAGCCTGAAGAATTTCTTCAGGAGCTTGAAGATTAAGTTTGGTAGCCTGACGAATTAATGGGAAAACATAGCAAGAAGGCTAAGGTACTTCAGTTGCCTGAAGTCACTTTAGGAGCCTGAACTTCAACATTAGTAGCCTGAAGTCGCGGGAAAGTTTAAAAATCATATTTTTATTAATAGAACTCGTGAGCTTTTTCTTTGATCCAATGGTAGAGATCAATCCTAAGGGTAAGACACTATAAATACTAAATATCTAAACCCTAGAACCAAGCTAAGACACACAAGAAGAGAAGAATACATATTATTGAAAGAATATTGAGAAACTTGCTCTCATTGTTATACGATTGCCTACACATCAACTTCTAATCATCGAGCTTGGGCAAATCAACTTAGAATCTTGAAAGGAACTTGTTTACTCATCTAGTTTTTCATTCTAATGTTGAAGTTTGATCATTCAAGTTATTATTTTCAAGAATTTATCATCTCATTATTTGTTATTGAATATCATTAAAGAAATTGATCTTGAATGTGCATATATATATAAATATTTTTTTTTTCAAGATCATTACTTGAGAAAGGTTTTAGCTATTGGTTGAATAGTGTTTGATTCAAGAGTAAATATATTTTTCAAAGAACTTCTCATTCCAAATTTATTGTTGAAATAAGCCAGGTGAATGATAGTGAGTATATTTTCACATAGATTATTTGGATAATCTCACTACTTGATTAAGTTTTTTTTTTATTGGTTAAAAAGATTTGATTCTAGTGTGTGGTTGTTAAAGGATCTATATTTTAGATATATTAACGCTTGGTTAAATATCATGGTTTTTATAAATAAACATTCTTTTGAGGGATATTTTTCTGAACAACAATATATTCAGTTTGTGAGTGTTGAACATCATTATCTATATATATATATATATATATATATATATATGTACATGCTTGCATATAACAAAGATTGTGTTAAGATTGAATATTTGAAAGGAACCTTTTTTATTGTAATTGATATAATCTTCAAAGCTTTTTGATAAGTTCACAAAAGATATATTTGTGCATTTTTACCAAGTGAACTAGAACCCTAAAATTCTCCAAAGTGCTTAAATGTATCTTTATTTAGGAGATTTCATAAAAATAGTATTTGTGTGTTAAAGCATATCATACATAAACGATTGTATTGTTTCCCTATATTCTGAGCTTACATCATATGTCAATGTACTAGGATTTTGAATTGTACTCACCAACTTTTGTTAGAAGCAATATTGAGTGTTTGCATATTTGAGCCTAAATTGTAAACAAGGTTTGGGTTGTGAACCGGGTGTGAGGAGGAAGCTGTACCTCTTGTAAGCAGTGGATTAGGAGGAAGTTGTACCTCTTGTAAGCAGCAAATTAGGAGGGAGTTGCACCTCTTGTAAGCAGCGGATTGTAAGGGAAGCTCCATCCCAATTTAAGGAGCAGAAATTATAGTGGAATCCTTGAGTGGGTTGCTCAAGGCGAGGACGTAGACCGGGTTGGCTGAACCTCAGAAAATTGTGTTTGCATTCTCTCTTCCCTTATCCTTTTTATTTTCCACATCATATTTCAATTTCTAGCTTGCTTGTGTTTGTTGAATAACTTTACATGCACTTAATTGAAAAAAAAAATTCATGGATTTTGTAATTCAAATCAACATCAAATTCCAGCCATTAATTTGTTAAACATAGAAATAGGGATTGATTGATAAATAAGTTTATTTTTTTAAAATATCCAATTCACCCCCTCTTGGGATTACACCTAAATCAACACATGGGAACAAAATTTCCTTTAGATACAACTCTACACACCTTCCAATGAACAGTTTGAAGGTATATGCGCACCCTTTGTTTCCATAAAGTATAATTCACACTACTAAAAATAGGAGGACGTGTGGAAGAGGGTCCCTCGAGAAAAGGGGTTATAGTATGATGAGCTATATTAATCTTTTTTGCAAAAAAATCATTAGGTCTAAGCAACTAGGCTCCGATTCTAAATGTTGACTTTACTGTAATCCCAAGAGGGGGGTGAATTGGTATTTTAAAATTTTTCTCCCCTAAGTCAATTGTCCAACTGCACAACCTAGGGTCCATCTAAAGTAGATAATTAAATGAATTTATAAACGTAGCTGAAATTTAAATTGCGCAACTAAAATATTCAAGCATGCACAACAAAGCAAGTAAAGAGTAATAACACCAAATATGTTATCAAGGTTCGGCAAATGCGCCTACATCTCCGCCTTGGCTCACAAACACAAGGATTCCACTACGACTCACTTAAAGGGTAGAACGGTACCTAATACATCCAGGTCAAATTAAAGCAAGGTTGACCTTAAGCTTTACAACCAATCCTTTCAGGTTGGATTAACACCCCTTCAAGCCACACCTAGAATACAATAAGTAATCAATCAAATTTCGTGTACAAAAATATATGCTTCTTTAATAAGCAGATTTGTACCAATATAATCAGTACACTACAAGATGATGGGATATGATAAGCTTAATGTCGATTAAAGAACTACTCTCAGTGAAATGCAAGTATAGCAATCAGAATGTGAGAGTGTATGTGTTAGGATCTTTGAATCAAGATAACAATATCAATCACAAGGAGCAGTATAAAAGATCTTGAACACATAAGCAAATATCTCAAAAAATATTTTTCTCAAAAATCAAGCACAATAGATATTTGAAATTAGTTTGTAAAAATATTTCACAAACAAACACAATACAAGCTCTTGAGTTTTGCAACAATAATGCAAGAATTACAAGCTCTAGAGAGTTTTCCCAAAGATGACTTATGGACGAAATCACAAGGGAAAACTTAAAGCTTACTCTCAATAAAATCAATCTCAATCAAATACAAGCAATGAGAGTGTAAGTTTATAGTATGATCTCTAAAACACTCTTATTGAATGATTTTCAACAAGTATGATGAGTAAGAATGGAAGTGGTAAGCTTGTATGTGAAAAATGGGTATTTGAAAATTCATAGAATATATTACTAATGATGTTTGCTAATCAATTGCTATTTAAACCAAATGAGGGAGTATATATAGACACTCCAAAAACCATAACCATTCCGGACTCATTTTGGTATTTCTGAAAAAGTTTAAGTAAGGTTAATAAAAAATAACCCCGGTTTAACCTTGGTAAAAATTGAGCAACCCGAGAGTTTCGGTCAACCGAGCCATAAGTTCGGTCACCCGAACAAACAGAAGAGAAAAAGTGAATTTTCATGTTCGGGTGCTTCAAAACATGTTTGGTCTGCTGGTCAAGGTGATTTTCCACCCTGCTTGAGGTTCGGTCGCCTGATCAGAATTTCAGTCTGCCGAACTTCAATATTAGGTCGCCTGAGGTCAGAATGACCGCGAAGTTCGGGCACCCAAGTTGTTGGAAAATTCCTTATTATGGGTTCGGTCGACCGAGAACACTAAGTTCTTTTGAGTTCGGTCTCCCAAAGTCAAGTCAACATTTTGACTTTCCTAATGTTCGGTCGACCGAGGCGATTTCAATGCCAAGGTTTGGTCACCTGAATGTTTAATATATTAACATTTAAGTTGTATTTTTGAAAATTGATTTCCCCTGATAGCATATATGATAATGGGGACTTTCCTAAGTGCTTGTGCAATGACCTAGGTTTTTTCTAAGGCCTTTTTGAGCTTATGGTTCCTATATGATCAAACTATTATCATTGAGCTTATCTATCCTATCATGCATGCAATGAATTAATTATTACAAACCATGATTAATATTATAGACCCAAATTGAATGAAATATAAATTACAAAAAATAAATATGTTGGGTCTTTATTTTCTTCAAGTCACCACTTGCTTTCATATAACTTTGCCAATATGATCCTGCACACAAACTCGGCAAACATTAAATACAAAAGTATTTGTCATAATCAAAACGGGATATGACCCATAAGGTCAATATATTGGTCGACCTATTTCCTATGGTTCAACCCTCACAAGCACATACACTCAATACACTTTAAATTAATAATTTAATTAACCAATATAAACAAAAAAAAATCGTACAATATTTCACATGTTCAAGGATTTTGAAAAGGTGTATGATGTTGTTCATAAATAAGTCCCAAGAGTTCTTTCACAAAGGAAACAAGTTAAACTTGGAAAAGATTCTATTTCAATATTTCAAGAATGAAAGTTCTATGTTCAGCACAACAATATTCCCAAAATTGATTTTAAGCTTAGCAAGTATTAATATTGTAATCTTTTTGCTCAAATGTGCTATTCAAACATAGAAGTTTAGATTTTCAAGAAAATTCTTACACATGATTAAGAAATGATTCAAACAATGTGAATTAATAGTGAAAAATAAAGGTTCGGAGTGACTTCAGTCGCCTGGACTTAAGGGTCAATCGCCTGAAGAATTTAGAAACAAAATTCCAGATGGGCAATAGCAGTTCAGTTGACTGAGCCAATGACCTCAATCACCTAATGAATTTCAAAACAGAATTCCTGAGTGGCAGTAGTAGTTCAATTGAATGAATTATTGAGTTTAGCCGCTTGAACTCCCACGGATTGTGAATAAAGTGTAGGAACTCAAGGGCTATTTTTCAAATGGGATGGTGGGCTTCAAAGCAGGAGTTCACAACTAGTTTAAGGGTTAATAAAAGAACAACCTTACTAAAAGAAATCATTGGATGAATTGTTATGTTCACCACAAACTAAGATCCTACTAGAAAATCCTTGGAACAAGCTTTAAAATACAATAATGGAAGTGGAACTACTGTGTGTATATGAAATGGTTCAAATGAATGTTGAATTTACCAATAATTATGAAGGATGGCTTGACGATATACTACTCAAGTTAGTTAGATCTCGTCTGAAGTTCTTCGTGCAAGTTGTGATATACCAATATATATGCAGCAATGTAATGGTGGATTGGTGGCTATGGAGTGTATCTTGGTGCATATGATTGTGCTATGAGTGTGGGATATGTGGAGATGGATTTGTTGGATAGAATAGTGGTCTCTCACCACCTGATCTTTGGGAGAATGATCTAGCCTCTCACTATACAATCACAAGGATCAGACAAGCTTAACAAGCTTCACAAAGAAAATACCTTTTTAATTCAATAACAATATTATGCTTCTTTCTTACAATGATACATGACATATATATAGACTAACAAGGGGAAGGGGGAGACAAAGCTTTAACTAGCTAAGCTAGCATGGGAGGAAAATACAATAAACACTATAACAACTTACTAGACGTATTAACTACTAAAACAACTTACAAACACACACAACTTTACTAAAACACAATAACTACTAACACAACTTACTAAACATGCACATGCAAACAAGCAAGTTGTCTTGCAAGATTACAAATTAAATACAACACAAAAAAAAAGGGCGGCCCAATCTGTGTGGGGCGCAATGGAGCTGTGTGGGGCCCATATGGGTCTTGAATTGTATCATGCTTCAACACTTCTCTTGGATCTTTAAGCACCTAATATTCTTGTAATAACATATCCAAGAAAATAATATAATATCCAAGTAATTACAAATCAACATAATAAAACCTTCCATCCAAATAGTAGATGGTCTTCAAATCAAAAGGTCCTCAAATAATCCATGTGTTTCTGCAAAGGAGTTATGAACAATAGGGAACATCCGGAGGTTGTCCATGTGTCATTGCATCTACAATGGAGTGGACATCTGGATGTCTTCCATGTGTCACAACATCTAAAAAAGAGACATGTAAGACATGCCAATCCCCATTATCTAGTCAATCAAATTTTTACAACTTAAATTTTCAAACTTTGGGGAGACCGATTGACCGCCTAGAGAAGCTGGTCGACCACTGGCAAGATGACTCCAACAATTAGTAGAATAATGAGTAAGTCAGGTTTCGATCCTCAAGGACTCTAGTGCAGTAGTGCACCAATTTAATCTAGTTTAGTACGCTTGAACAAAAGGAAAAGACTGAATTTTGATTTGTTTATTAATCTACGAAAGTAATTAAAAGTGAATTAAACTACTTATTGAAAGGAAATTCCTTGGTTATGAGTCCACCCTAGGTCTTTATTGAGCCATAACTAGGTTCAGCCAATTATCCCATATTAGGGTTTCAAAGATAAGTAATTCACTCGAGTGGCATAGGGTAGCTAGGCTCGCACCAATCTTATGGAGCACAATAGGGAGAACGAGGTATACCCTATCGAGCGAACATGAATTCCCTTTTTAACGTAATCCACTCAAGTGGCATAAGGTAGCCGGGTTCACACCAATCATTTGGAGCACAATCGAGAGAACGGGGTATACTATCCAATAAACACAGATTCCTTTTCACAACCATGCCCTATTATGCATAATTTCCTGAATCCTAGCTATGCAGTTCTTAGCCTAGGGTTTCATCACAACCAGAGAAGTGAACTATTTAGCTACTCATGGTGCATGAAATTAAAGACAAGGTATTGAAAGACATAATTGAAATCATGACTTTTATTGAAATTTTGAATTGAAATTTAGAACAGGAATGAATGGAATTGAATCTTGCACTTGAAATTAAAGAAAGTAGTAAATTGACAATGAAATTGAAATCTAATCTAATGGCAACCAATCAGCACTCAAGGTTTGTCACTGGGCCAAGAGGAATTAAAAGGTAAACCAATCTATGCTACAACTATTCTAACGACAACCCAATAACACTCTAGGTTTGTCATGGGACAAAAGAGGAACTAAGGGCGACCCCTAATCAACTGTTTGAAGCTTGATTTTATACAAATTAGGGTTTACACGCGATCAATTTCAAATTAGGAAAATTTCACCCAAAATCTCGTGCAGCAAATTTCTGAACACGATAGCAATCAACTTGGTCACACCTTAGCTTCCCCTGGTCGCGCCCTAGTCGAGACACTCTTGAAAGTATTCAATTAATTTTTTGTTCAGCTGATGGCTTCATCGACCTAGTCGCCCATTCCAAGTCTCTTGGTTGCGCCTTTTGTCAAAATACTTTGTGAATCTGCTTGTTAATCAGCACTTTGGAGTCTTCCTAGCTAGATCAAGGACTTGGTGACCTGGTCGAGCACTTGGTGTAGCCTTGCACTTCCAAGTTACTTCATTGGCTCCTTGTATTACTTAACTCCTTAGTTTAAGCTCCAATATCTTGAAACATGAAACACACCACGTGTAACTCTGAACAATGATAAGAATGGATAATTACAACATAAATAAGAACATTGCATGGGTAAATGGGGGCCTAAAATAGCATATTTTAGGAACATATCACAACCACCAACTTACACTTTGCTAGTCCTAGAGCATGGAAAAACTAAGAAAACCCTATAAAAGATAAACGAATTCCTAACTACTCCTTGTTCGTGGGAAACACGATTGCATTTACCATATGCAACAAGGCTTTGAACCTCTATATGACCCTAGTAGATGAGTTGTAGTCTCGTGAGGGTTTCCAGAGCGATACCCACAAACACCTATCCCAATGAATCATCAAGTAAGCTCAAAAAGTAACACAACAGTAACACTTCCCATAAAGATATATAACATCATTACAAACATGCTCCTCTACAAATAACCCATTATAAATACAACTCCAAAGCAAATCACTCATACATGCCTCAACAAGATATAGCCATCATGAAACATACCCCTTAAAGAATCAATCAGCAATTCATATTCAGAGTTAATATCATCATATAAATCTAAGTATAAACAAGCATCATCACAAGGCATGTGTAAGGTCAACGATTCATTTTACTCGAATAATCCTAGTACACCTAGAAAACGGTTGTCTTAACTCAGCCTCACCGGCATACTCTCAAAAACACTCATGAAAATGGGTTCACCCTCGTATCCGAGGAAAAACATGCATAATCAAACATATCACATATATCGAAGAACCAACTAAGAAAATGGAGTGATCTAGTCTTAGGAGAATGGGATCTAGGCTACTATCAAAGTGTCGAGCCCTTCACCCTAGCGCCTTCTCACCTACTCGCCACATCCTACCAAGACCACCCTAGATTGATAATTCATAAACCAATGCGTGACTCCATCCATATGCATTGGAGCACCTGAAGAAGCTTGATATTTGCAGGAATGTGGTGTGTTGTAATCCTAGCTTGGTCATTCTCTTTCTATTTTTTATTTTGTATTTGGAGCAAGTATCTATGTATTTTTCATCGTTTTCTTCTTTTCTTTCCTCTGCTCATCAGTTTTCTTTTCTTTATTTTTTTCCATTTACTTTCATGGCCAAGAAAAGCAATCAATACAACTTATATTGTCTTCGTGCTACCGATAGAAAACTAAACTCAAAAAGAAAGTTCATGAATTATGCTCATCTCTAGGGGTGGCTTAATATTCACATCTCAAGTAGGTTACAAGACCTAGGTTTATATCTCCCTACTAGACGTCACCTCTAGGCTAGCAAATGCAAATAAGGTGACTAGCATACAAAGAATATCCTAAGAAGAATAGTTGAGTTTCATGAACTTGGAGTTCATGTAAATAACTCTCATAAAAAATGAAAGGCTTAACAAAATCCTCACAAGGTGTCATAGTCACCACAGTTGTTCTCTCAGTGCTCACAAAGACACCAAAGTGAAACAAATCATGTGTAAGTGTGACTAAGCCTTGTAATATACTATGTAAATACCCAAACTAATATAACAACATTAAAACTAATGAACTAACCATTAACTCTCATTAGGTTGTCAACAGGAAAAACTAGCTACACCTCATGAAACTATGCACAAACAACTTACTTCATCGTTAGTGATCATATTAAAACTATTCAACACATACAACATGAAATTCTAACCAAAATGCTATATAAAAGTATGTAAAAGGCCTAGATTGTGTTAATATGGAGTACTAAATATAATGGTCACTGAAATTTTTAAAAACATGTCATATTTGTGCCTTAAATGCAATGTGAAGTGCCTTCCTAACCCTATAACCCCCAACTTAAGACTTTAGTGTCCCTACTAATGTAAAGATAGAAAACACCTAGAAGACAGGGGAAGGAAATACTACACAATGACAAGAGGCAAAACAAGTGTACCTGCCCAAGCACACACCTAGCATAAAACCAAAATACTAGAGATGAAAAAATCAGTACACCAGGCACGAATGACAAAAAGATAGTCATAAATTGGGGCCATGTTTAAATTGTTTGTAACACACTCGACCACGTCACACTAGATTGAGGCTGGTCAAGCCCATGGCAGACCCTTAACTTATTGTGGAAAAGAAACTAGCAACTAGGTCGCGCCAAAATGGCCTGATGGTCGCGTCCTGGTCAGCCTTGCCTAGAAATTAATGGTCACTAGGAACACATAGTGGTGACCAGGTCACACCTAGTGGGGGTCCTAGTCACCTAATGGTCGATCTATTCTATGAATACTGTCACATTTCCCTAATTAAAGACCCTAAGAGATTGACCTAGTTGCATATAAGGAAGCCCTAATCGCACCTAGTTTGACTGGGACACTAGAGTTAAGACCTAAACTAACGACTTTAGACTCTTACACATCCCACAATGTATAACCTAAAGACACCAAGATCAATAAAAACACTTGGATTGCCTTCCAAAAGCACTAACCTTACCATCCTCAGCCAGACACAAAGAATGCTAAAGTTGGATGCATCGGGCCACGAAGAGAAATTTCCTATATGAGTCCCTCACTAACCCCTCCCACACATGGCTTTAGACACTGACCATTCACCTTAAAAAGGGTATTAGTCTTCAGATCCTCAATTTTGACTGCACATGTGGAAACACATAACTCACGATATTGGGACCATGCCATCCAGATCGCAGCTCACTCAGGAATAATTTCAACCTCGAATTGAAAATCCATACATTTTGGTTAGGCTTGAAAGTTTTCAAGACAATGTGCTTGTCATAAAAATCTTTCTTCATATATTTATAGATCTTGGCATTTTCAGACGAGTTATTTCAGATCTCTTGCGGCAATAGGAACTGGCAACGACCATGTCAAAATTGAACTTTCTAATTGCCCAATAGGCGTGTTGCTCTAACTTAACCGAGAGGTGACAGACCTTACCATAGATCAACCAATATGGGGACATACTGACCGGGGCCTTGTAGGCCATTCTATATGCCCACGGAGTATCATCTAGCCAAGATGACTAATCTTTTCTATCCATCCTTACAATTTTCTCAATGATGTTTTTGATCTCACAGTTTGAAACCTCAACCTGTCCACTAGTGTAGGGATGGTATGGTGTGGCTACTTTGTGAGTGATGGAATATTTTCAAATGAGTTCTGCAAAATAATAATCGAGGAAATGAGTTCCCTCATCGCTAATGATAGCTCGAGGGCACCTGAAACGACAAAAAAGACCTTTAATAAATCTAACGACCACTCGATGGTCATTGGTCCTAGTCGCGGCTACCTCTACCCATTTCGAAACATAATCCACCGCAACAAGTATATACATATACCCATTAGAAGAAGGGAATGGACCCATAAAGTTGATCCCCCACACATCAAAGAGCTCAAGCACTAGAATGGGGTTCAAAGGCATTATGATACACTAGGAGATATTCCCGGTCTACTGACACCGCAAGCATGTTCTGCAAAACTCTTGAGCATCCCGAAAAAGTGTGGGCCAAAAGAATCTGCTTTGAAGCACTTTGGCCACCATTTTCTTCCCACTAAAGTAACCACTGCACTCTAAAGTATGATCAAACTCAATTATGCAGGGATAATCACTTTTGAGATCGCATCGCTGGATAATTGAATCATAAGGAATGGTTTCTATGGCTAAGTAATTCACAATCATAGCGAACCATGGGAGCTAGGAAGACACTGCAAAGAATTGTTCATCGGGAAAGGGGTCACAAACTAGATAGGGGTCAGTAGACCCCTCAACTAGAATGCGTGACCAATGATCTGTTACGTCATTTTTCATCCATTTTCTATCCAGAATCTTATAATAAACTTCTACAAAAGAAAAATCCACCTAATCAACCTAGGTTTTGTCTCTTTCTTTGTAAGAAGGTACTGCAAGGTGGCATGATCGGATTACACGATGACCTTTGACCCTAGGAGATAAAAGCGGAATTTATCAAGCGTAAATACTACTACTAGAAGCTCTTTCTCGGTGGCAGTGCAGTTCAATTGAGGTCCTTGAAGAGTCTTACTAGCATAGTATATGATGTGGGGAAATTTATGAAATCCCTGCCCCAACACAGCCCTTATGACGTAATCTGACGTATTGCACGTGATTTTGAAAGGGAAGGACCAATCAGGTGGCTGCATAATCAGGGCAGAAAAAAGCAGAGTCCTCAGAATTTCAAATTCAGTAAGACAATTTTTATTGAACTTAAGGGGTGCATCTTTTACTAACAAGTTGGTCAAGGGTTGATGGATTTTTCTAAAGTCCTCGATGAATCATCGGTAAAAAATCAGCGTGCCCTAGGGACTATCTAACTTGTTTAAAAAAAGTAGGGGAGGAAGTTTTAAAATGAACTCTACATTAGCTCTATCTACTTAAATCCCCCTAGCGGAAACAATAGGCCCCAACAATATGTGTTGACTTTTTGAGTCCGATCTCGTTTTGATAATGACAAAACAAAATTATCTCATCTATGCATTGAGTCTTTTAGAAGGATCATTATTTAGCACGCACGGATGGTACGAATGCTATGGAAGCCATGAGAAATTTGAAGCGCATATGACCTGGCATATTCCATGAAATTAAAAGTGCAAAAGGATGAAGACACCTCAGATTTTCAGTTGTAATGTGTATTTAATCTCACTTGTATTTACATATTTCATAAGATATAATTCGAAGCTCAAATTTACCCTAGAAAGACCTTAGGACTCATGCATTTCATGAAAGATTCATTTACATTAGTTCTAGGTTGAATGAATTTTTAGAGGCAAATTTTAGAGGCCTCGTCGATGAATGCATGAAGGCCATTAAGCAATGAATAGTGTTGTCTCATCAACAAAAAAAATACCGAGAGCCCAAAAGTTTAGACAGGTCTCTCATCAACAAACTCAGGTTCTCGTTGACGAACGAGTGTTGTACACTCATCGACGAAGGGGTGTTGTACACTCATCGACAAATGCGTGCTCTTGTTGAGGAATGTCGTGATGTAGAATGGCATTTCAGCACGGACACATATGTAAATGTGATGTTTTAAATGATCCAACGACCAGAAATTTTTTAGATGGTGAGATTGCTTATATACACTAACGCAAAACCCTAGGAGAGATAACAAGAGAAGGGAAGATCACTTTGAGCATACTTTTGAAAGCCTTTGCATACTTTGCCTACACTCTATCAATTTAAAACATCTTTTAGGCATTCTCTTAGTTGTTCAAGGGCATTCACGTACACATCTTGCTAAGCATGTTTGATATTGAGGTTTGGTATACAAGGTTTTATATTTTGGCACTTAATCTTCATTGTAAAATTTTTTATTCTCTCATATTTTTATTTTATATTTTATTAGGAGAGCTAGAACCCTAAGTTTCATATTTTTGTTTGAAAAATCTTGTGGGAGAAGTTCATTCTAGGACTTTAAATCTTTGAAGCATTCTTGATATTATTTTTATTCAAAGATTTAATATTCTTTTATTCATGCCAAAAGTTATTTGAGAAAACCCTAGGTCTCCAACACATATTATTTGAAAAATCAATTTTTGGTGATATATTGCATTGGGTGTCGATTTTGAGAAAACTCATCATACATACTTTTATATACACAGATCATATATTTGATTATTGTTGAAATCATCACATACATTCATTGAGCTTCAAGTTATTTCCTATGAATGTGTTTTAGGAATTTTATTGTACTCATTAGCCTGATGAGAAGCATTTGAGTGTTCATGAATTTTATAAATCTATTGTATTGACGGTTCGAGTTGTGAACTGGGGAAGCAGGAAGTTATGCCACTTGTAAGCAGCGGAGTAGGAGGAAGTTGTGCCTCTTGTAAGCAGCGGAGTAGGAGGAAGTTGTGCCTTTTATAAGCAGCGGGTTTGTAACGGGAAGCTCTGCCTCAGTTAAAAGAGCGGGATTAGTGAAATCCTTGGGTGTTCTGTCCAAGGCGAGGACGTAGGCCAAGTTTGGCCGAACAACATTAAAAATTCGGTGTCTGCGCTCTCTCTCTCTATCTCTTTTTATATTTCTGCACTTATATTCATATTATATCTGTTGTGCATGTTTTGAATATTGGTATATATGAATATCTAAAATACATGAGAATAATTGGGTAATACTGAATTAATTGAGATATCCACTGATTAAATCAATTATGTTGTATAATACTAAAATTAGTGTATATCCAAATTTGTGCTTATATGGTCTGGTTTTTAAGTAAGGATTAAAATACCAAAATATTTTTAAATACCCAATTCACCTCCCCTCTTGGGATTACACCTAAATTAACAATTGATATCAGAGTCGAGTTTACATAGACTTAACCATTTTTGAAAAAGATCACGATGGTTTATGTTGGTGTATCCCCGTTTTGTGAGGGAAAATTCTCTACAAGCCCTCCAATGTTTTATGGTGAAAATTTTACTAATTGGAAACTAAGAATGACTATTTTTATCAAATCAATGGATTGGAGGAATTGGAGAGTAATTGCTCAGGGGAATTTTGTGCCCATGAAAATTGTTAATAATGTTGAAATTCCAAAATTAGTAAATGAGTTGAATAAAAATGACATTGAATTAATGCAAGTAAATTTCAGTGCCATGAATATTCTATTTCTTACTTTAGATACTAATGTCTTTCATGAAATCAAGTCATGTCAAAGTGCTAAAGATATATAGGACAAACTTGATAGGAGATTTGGAGAGACCAAAGAAAAAAGGTCCACCACTTGGGAAGATTCATGCTTAAACGATCAGGTAGTGGAAAATTGTAGCTTAGTTGCATTACTCGATGAAGAGGTATACTCTACTCCTTCTACTTCTGATATTGATTCTAAAAAATGATTCATGCAATGACTGTGATAAATCTTGTGATATATATTCTGATAATTCTGGTAGTGAACCCTATAATGAATCTAATAATGATAACAAGTCATCTTATGAGGAATTACAAAAGGGATTTGTTACGGCTCATAAAATTTTAACAAAGATGTCTAAAAAGAAAACAATGTTAGAAAATGAAAATAAAGACTGAGCAAAATAGTTAGAAGATTTTAGAGAGTCTCATACTTCTTGGGAAAAAGAAAAGGTTGAAAAGGGATTATAATTTAAGAGATTAGTAAACAAAAATGAGGCATCACTGAAAGAATTAGAGTAAAAAATTAGTGTTGAAAAAGAAAAGGATTTAAAAATGAAGAAATTAGAAAACAAGAATGATATGATGGTTAAAGAATTGAAAGGGTTAAGATCCAAGATTTCGAGTGATGATAAAAAGAATCTTTTTATTTCAGAACTTGAGTGTAAAGTGAACAGCACGTCCAAAGAATTCCCCAAACTACAAGATGTTTGCAAAGGCTTAAAGAATTTAAAAATTCAAGACTTAGAAAGAAATATAGAGGATCAAGCTAAGATCATCAACACATTTACTACGGGCAAAGAAAATTTTTACGAACTTTTGGGTTCTCAAAAGATGACCGTAGATAAGGAAGGTATAAGTTATAATGGAATTGAAAATAGGAGAAGGAAGAACCTATACATGGGGTACTTTGTTAAAGCATCAAAATTCTATGCTAGTACCTCCTCCGGTCCATATGCTCACACCACCTGCGTATTGTGTAAAAATAAAGGGCACATTAAATTTAATTGTCCATTTAAAAGGAAAGATGTGAAACCTAAATAGCTCTGGAGAGTCAAATAAAAATGGGTACCAAAAACGAACCCCAAAAATTCATCCTTTGACCTTGGGATTGACAATTTAGTGGAGCCAACCATAGAAATGAAAAAGGATAATGATGACAAAAGCCATAGGAAGTGGTGTGTGATTATAATGACAAATCGTAGTATATGCACACTATTGGTATACTAAGAACCATAGAAAGGCTAGCCAATGTGGAAATATAAGTAATTTATCCAATCTAAACTTAATGAATATATATAATGATCAGATAAGATATAAAAATGTTGGTTAAACCATGCTAACTTTGATTTGCTCAAAGTAAAACGTTGAAGGCTTAACTAGCTAAAATATTAGGATCCTTATATCTTTGCAATGAGTGACATAAATCATAATATTGAAGAATAAATCCACTTCCAAATGGACTAAAGCATTGTTGTTTAGCGAATAATTCTTATTGCTTAATACATGCTCAAATATTAAAATCTTAAGTTAAGAAAATCAAGTCCATTCGCATAAGACTGAGCCTTGGGAATTAAATCATATTCTAAGCATCATCTAATCATAAACTCATCCTTGGAGCCTTAAATGCTTAAATCAAACATCACTCTAGCCACAAGCACTAATAGTCATAAATTCCATATCTATCAAGTGCTTATTAAAAGACATTTGTTATAATCAAATCAGGGGCATTCTCTAAGGGAATCAAATTGTTTATCGAGATATTTTTAATAAACATTCCCTTTGTGCTTATAATGTAAAATTCCCTAATATTTATTTGTAATTAAGTCATTTCCTTCACAAGAAATATTTACCATATCACGATCATATGCGGTAACGATTAATCTATCCTAGGCTCATACCCTTGCTTAAAATTGAAGACATACCTACAAGGTACCGTCCAATGGTGGGATAATAAGAAATACCCTAAGAGCAGTAATCAAAAATTAGTATTCTCCCAAATTGTGTTTTGCCTGTGTAGTTGGATATATTCGCTTCCACGAAATATTTTGAATACTATCCACTCATAATGAATATTCTTCTAAACTTAATGATAACTTAACTGTTAAGAGTATTTGTCCAAACTCACTTCACAAGCTCTTAAACCTCAAATCAAATCAATTAAAAGCTTTTGAATATGTCAAATGGCTAAGTTATTTGCAATAGGTTTCAATCTATATGAAAATGTAAATGACTAGGAAACCTATGCGTTGAGATCCATAAAAAAAGAAGCACTATAGGTTTATGACCCTAAAGAAGAATTGTTCATGACTTTTTGGTCCTCTAAGCCAAAGCAGGTAAAGTCAAGTATAAATCATTGAAAATCTTAGAACACTCGACTAAACTGGTGAAGAATGATTAAAATAAAAAGACATAAGATGATGATAAGTGCATAACTGAGGGGGAGCAAATTAACTTGAAAATACTATGGCTCTGAAAAATAAGCATAATGACATTTGGTATCATATTTTGTATTTACATTTGATATCAAATAATGAATGGTATGTGTAAATTCTTTTATGCATATTTGATGCAACGTGTTAACCACGTGAATTTTTTTTAAACTATACTGAACTAAACTTGTTCCATGCTTGAAAATATTTAGGGGAGCTAAGCTTCATCCCTAAAGTAAGAGCATAAAGAACTCATGTGCATCATAGTATCGCTATAGTTGGTCTAAAATATTTTACAATGATTGCTTATATGGCCTTGAACTAGTAGTGAAATTAATCCTTGATAAATATAAGTATTTCATTTCATCTACACAAGTATTCAAATTCATAGGTGGAGCATCTAAAAATTATTTCCTATCTTATTATGCTCGCCAATATTTTTTTTCTTAGATGTGCATTGAACTTTCTATGGCTTGCACTCAATCATGATGATCTTATTGAATATTCTAGATGAAAAATATATTGCGTTGCCATAAGATCCTTGAATTAACCATATGATCATGTTTTTAAAATGCATTGATATAAATAGGATATGTATGGTCAGTCTTTCTGGCTATAATTCTTTTCCAAATGTACTTATAAAAAAATTTATAGCAAAATTATTTTCCCACATGGTGAGAAATATGTGCTAGAGAGAAAAAAAAATTTTGAGATCAAAAGGGGGAAAGATTTTTTAAACTTACATAGTCTACAATGTGTATAAGCTTAAATGAAAAAAAAAAATTGTTTCAAAAAAGGGGAGTCGTCCTTTTTAAAGCTAATAATTTTTGTTCTTACACTTAACTTAACCCTTTTTGTTGATGCCAAAAGGGGGAGAGGATTAATGAGCAAAATGATATACTCCCTGTGTTTAAGGAGAAAAGGATTTTTAAGGGGTGAGGATTAATGTGCATATGCTTTATTTCTAAATCTAATCGAACTTAAAATTCTCAACTTGAAATATCTTGGTGTCTTCTCTCTAGATATATTTGAATTTTATTGCATTTTGCCCTTGTGTTTGTCATCATCAAAAAGTGGGACATTATTGACTTTTTTAGTCTGATCTCATTTTGATAATGACAAAACACAATTATCTCATCTGTGAGTCTTTTAACAGGATCATTATTTAGCATGCACAGATGGTAGGAATGCTATGGAAGCCATGAGGAATTTGAAGCACGACTCGGCATATTCCATGAAATTAAAAGAGCAAAAGGGTGAAGACACCTTAGATTTTCAGTTGTAATGTGTGTTTAGTCTCACTTGTATTTACATATTTCATAAGATGCAATTCGAAGCTCAAATTTACCCTAGACAGACCTTAGGACTCATGCATTTCATCAAATATTCATTTACATTAGTCCTACATTGAATGAATTTTCAGAGGCAAATTTTAGAGGCCTCATCAACGAACCCCATGGCCTCGTCAAAGAACACATAAAGGCCACTCGGTGATGAACAATGTTGTCTTGTCGATGAAAAAATACCTAGAGCCCACAAAGTTCAGACAGGTCTCTCATCGACGAACTCAAGTTCTTAGCGATGAATGTTGCGGCGCAGAACAACGTTTCAGCGTGGACTGAGACATAAATATGATGTTTTAAATGATCCAAGGGCCATAAATTGTTTAGATGGTGAGATTGCTTATATACACTAACCCAAAACCCTATGAGAGATAACAAGACAAGGGGAGACCACTTTGAGCATACTTTTGAAAGCCTTTGCATACTTTGCCTACACTCTATCAAGTTAAAACATCTTTTGGGCATTCTCTCAGCCGTTCAAGGGCATTTATGCACACATCTTGCTAAGAACGTTTGATATTAAGGTTTGTGTTAGCTTTGGGGCAATCCCAAGATGGGGGTGAATTGGTGTTTAAAAATTTTATCTCCTAGGTCAATCCACTAACATCGGTATTACACAAGCTTAGGGTTAATCTATGCAATAAATAAATAAGCATACGCGTGCAGTAATAGAAAAGTACAAAAAGGTAAATAGTACATGCAATATGTTAACGAGGTTTGGCCAAATTGCCTATGTCCCTGCCTTGGCTACACCAGCACAAGGATTCCACTATGGCTCACTAAACAGGTGGAGCGGCACCGATTACACCCAGGTCAATTCAAGGGGCTGACCTCAACCAACATGCCTTACCAGGATGGCACACCTATCTTTCCTAACCAGATCTAAGCTAGTCTGGGACTATTCAACAGGGCTAGTCTCCCTTTTTAGGCCCACGCCTAAAATACAACAAATGATATGAAATTTTGTACACGAAAATGCGCTTCTTCACAAGCAGATACACAAGTATAGTTCAAGTAATATTGTAAGCACATATGATATGTAAATATGCTCAGTGCTCTAATTTGTGCTAAAAACTCAAATAGGTGTAGATAATCAATCTAGACCAAGAGTGTATATCTAAGCAAGATTTGAAGCATAATATTCGAATATCACAATATCAGATGAAAGTTTCAAATATGCTAGCAAGTTGATTCAAACAAACTCAACAAGAAGTTTTCAATATAGTAAGCATAATGCGTTTTAATGCAAGCTTTGAAAATGATTTTGGCACACAAAAATATAAGCTTAGGTGTCTTGCAATGAAAATGCAAGAACCACAACCTTCTAAGTCTTCCCACTCAAGATTTATCAAATAAAATCGATGGAAGAACTTCATGCTATACTCTCAAAGTTAAAATCAATCAACAATCAAGCAAATGTGAGTATTTAAGCAAATAGAGAATGAAGCACAAGCTCTTTAAATACACTCACAAGTCTTGGATAATCAAGGAAAATGAAGCTTTTGAGTGTATGGGAGTAGTATAGGCAAAAATAAGATTTTGAAATTTTGACCTTAATGATTTTGCTAATCCCTACTAATTATTACAAATGAACATGTATTTATAGGCAACGAGGATTTTTTGACCGCTGGGCACTAAATGGGGATAATTAGAAAAGTTTAAAACAAGTTTAATGAAATTAACCCATTTTACCCCTTTTAAAAAATCAGTAAAAATATTTTAACCCGAAAGGTTCAGGCGCCTGGCCTAAGGTTTGGGTGCCCAAACAGACTCAGTCACAAAACCATTATTTAATGGTTCGGATGCCCGAATTGAGGACCGGTTGGCTGAACCAAAGTCAATAGCTAAATGTTCATAGGTTCGGGTGCCCATTTCCAAGTTCAGTTAACCGAACTAACCAATTCAATTGCCCAAGGCCATAATGAACATGAAGGTTCGAGTGCCCGGGTAGTTGAAAAGCATTCTGACACATGTTCGGGTGCCCGAGGGAGATACGCTCAAAATGGTTCAAGTGCCCAAACAAAAGTCAACAAGTTGACTTGTCCAGTGTTCGGTATGCCGAACACTCACTACATTTTCAATTAAGTCCAATTTAGCCAATTTTAATTCCCTGGATATGAAGAGTGATGTTGGGGACTTTGTGTACTAAAAGTAGGTACCTAAGGTCCAACTAAGGTCTTTATGAGCATACTTATCTACCATACATGATGCAAATTATTACAAGCTGTAGAGTGTACAGTTCATAACAATATTACATCTAGAATGAAGAAGTGAAATAATAAATACAAATACAACACATAATTCTTCATTATTTAACACGAACACCATATGCTTATCAAGGTATTTCTTTTAGTTCAAATGTGCACACAAGGTGAACCTGCATGCAAGACTTAGTAAAATTATCAGTACTAAGAGTATTTGTCATGATCAAAACTAGGTGTGACCAATCAGGTCAACAATCTCCCCCTTTTTTATGATGACAAATACTTTATGCAAAAGTGGGTACAACCAATAAAAGCTCCCCCTGACTTTGTGCATAAAGAAAATTATTGTTCAATGAATGGGTAATTATAAATTGATTAAATGTTTAACTTTACCCACTTTTGCCTCTTCTCCCCTTTTTGGCAATAGCAAAAAGGGCTAAGGGATAAAACATGAAGGCACAAGACATCATTTAGATACAAAATATATATTGGGAGGATAAAAAAATTTGGCAGCATGCCGTTTGAAAATGAAGCATTCCCAAAATAACCTTGTACCTAAGTGACCTGTTTGGAGTTTCAATCAACGAAATATAATGCATTTCAACCAATCAACTCAAACAGTATGTGCACCAAAGGAGTAATAATATCATGCAGCACATTAATAGTCTTATTGTTCTATACTCCCCTAATGGATGATTATGCAAGGATGAAGATTAATTTTTCATTTGCCTTTTACTCATCCTTTCAAAAAGATTATAAACTTGAATCTATCATAATCATTTTTGGTTGCCAAAACAAACATGTTGTTGGCTTTACAAGGCTTAATACCCTATTTTGTTGCTAACAAACAAGTAGGACTTAACATGCTTCGGTTGAGTGTTGTATTTCTAGGAATCAATGTTGAAAGTATTCTTGTAGCATGGATCAAAGTCTGACAGTATGGATCAAAGTCTGAAGACCATAAGAGCATGATGATTAAAGAAGATCAACATGAGAGCTCAAAGTCTAAGTCAATGATGAAAAATCAAAAGGATTTAAAAATATGAAAACTCATAGAATTCTGAAAGATCAGAGACTAGCAACAAAGAAAGTTCAGAGCAAAGAAGAATTTTTAAAGTATTTAGGACAAGTCTTTGTAAGTACTTTAAGTTTATTCAAGTATGAAGTTTTCATTTTGAAGCTCATTAGGAAAAGAGACTTAAAGACCTTAAAGATAAAAACTTGGAACATGTTTTTAAAGTTAAAAAAAATCTATATTCCAAGCAACAATGAGAGAGAAATCAAAAATTGACTAGAAAAGAAAAATAGTAAGTGGACAGACGACTGTCTGTTAATAGATAGACGACTGGCTAAATTAACAAGACTTAAAACTGAAACACAGAAGCCTGACAAACGACTGTCAAGGCTCTGACAAACGATTGTCAGTGAAAAGTGAGAAGATTGTGTAGGTTTGACCAGACAATTGTCCACCTTCTATGTTACTGAAAGGCTTAAAATTACACATGGACAGACGACTGTCACCATATGGGCAGACGACGCTCACCTCATATTCCAGTGACATATGACTGCCACTCAAGGGACAGACGATTGCCACCTTTTTGCCTATGTTTTTATAGTTATATTAAATGGACAGACGACTGCCAGGACTTCACAGTCGTCTGCCTCGTGGATTTTTTTTGTTTTCCAATGTATATAATTTTTGAAATTCAAATATTTGGAAACTCAAATAAGTTTAATATAAAGAAACAAGTATGAGTATTCTTAGGGAATAAGCAAGAAGGTTTTCTACATCTATAAATACCCCTAAGACACATTGATTTCTGCACCAAAATCATTAAGAAATCATATTCTATTATCATACTCTCTCTTATTCTGAATTTATGAAAGTGTTTCAAATTGCTCTCATCCTTGCTCGAAATTAAGAGAAGTTTTTGTTGAATCTCTCACTGTGTTTGATCATTGAGTTGCTAATTCTTTCATTGAAAGATACCTATGGTGATAAATTTCTAAGAGCTTCATTCTAAAATTCATATTCTGAATTTACTGAAGTGCATAAGTGTTTCAAATTTTTACTAGTCAGCTCTTTGAGGAGCAAGTTCTTGTACGTCTTGTTTTCTATCTTTGTAATAGGATTTGTTAATGATTTGAGTATTGAATTGTTGGACCAAAAAAGGGGAGATTTTTTGGAGAAGGAGAACTCTAGCCTTACCCAAGGAGTGCTTGTAACTGGTTTTGTTCCGGCTGATAAAGGAACGGTAATTGTGAATCCTTTGGTGGTTTTGCCAAGGGCGATGACGTAGGCTGTGTTGAAGCCGAACCTCATAAAAATCCTTGTGTTCTTCTTTATCTACTCTACTCTTTAATTTTTAAGAATATAGTCTGTGTGGTTGCTTTAAATTTTAATTTTGAATGTTTGGTCGTTAAATAGACCAGAAGGTAATTCATTTTGGATAAATCAACATTGATTGCAGAAATTGAAAGGGACTACGTTGGTTGATTATCCTTGACCTTTTAATCTGAAGTTTATTTAAAAACTAAACATTGGTGTTGGCCTAAGGCTTACAATTCTTATTTTGATGATAACAAATAAATGATATGCTTAATATGTTTTAAATAAAAGTTTTTCAGGAAAGTAACAAAGCTCAAGTGTGTAAGGAAGTTTATGGATTACAAAGAATCCTTAAAGAACACAAAGGAAAGCTTATGGATTGTAAAAGAGTTGAAGGACAAAGTTATACTGAGAAAAGCTCAAAG